>NW_027478385.1:1212121-1515151 GCF_051014685.1 Ptiloglossa arizonensis
TACTATGGCCTAGGGTAAAAATACACATACCGTTGTAATCGGTCGAGTTTCTGCTTTCAGATGCAATAGGAAATTCCCGAGTTCGTCAATCCGTTCGAGAGATATGGGAGTTTGAAGTTAAGGAATGGTTGAGAAACCATCAAAATTTTCGCAAGTCTGATACTCGAAACCAATAACTACAATGGCCTAGGGGAAAAATACACATACCGTTGTAATCGGGAGAGTTTCTACTTTCGGATGCAACAGGAATTTCTCGAGTTCGCCAATCCGTTCGCGAGGTATGGGAGTTTGAAGTTAAGGAATGGTTGAGAAACCATCAAAATTTTCTCCAGTCTGATACTCGAAACCAATAACTACAATGGCCTAGGGGAAAAATACAGATACCGTTGTAATCGGGAGAGTTTCTACTTTCAGATGCAGCAGAAATTTTTCGGATTCGTCAATCCGTTCGCGAAATATCGGAGTGTAGTCTTAAGAGATGGTTCAGAAACCATCAAAATTTTCGCAATTCTGATGCTAGAAACGAATAACTGGAATGGCCTAGGGGAAAAGTACACATACCATTGTAATCGGGCGAGTTTCTACTTTCAGATGCAACAGGAATTTGTCGAGTTCGCCAATCCGTTCGCGAGGTATCGGAGTTTGAAGTTAAGGAATGTTTGAGAAACCATCAAAATTTTCGCAAGTCTGAAACTCGAAACCAACAACTACTATGGCCTAGGGCAAAAATACACATACCGTTGTAATCCGTCGAGTTTCTGCTTTCAGATGAAATAGGAAATTCCCGAGTTCGTCAATCCGTTCGAGAGATATGGGAGTTTGAAGTTAAGGAATGCTTGAGAAACCATCAAAATTTTCGCAAGTCTGATACGCGAAACCAATAACTACAAAGGCTTAGGGGAAAAATACATATACCTTTGTAATCGGGCGAGTTTCTACTTTCAGATGCAACAGGAATTTCTCGAGTTCGTTAATCCGTTCGCGAGATATGGGAGTTTGAAGTTAAGGAATGGTTGAGGAACCATCAAAATTCTCGCAAGTCTGATACTCGAAACAAATAACTACTATGGCCTAGGGCAAAAATACACATACCGTTGCAATCGGGCGAGTTTCTGCTTTCAGCTGCAATAGGAAATTCTCGAGTTCGTCAATCCGTTCGCGAGATATGGGAGTTTGAAGTTAAGGAATGGTTGGGAGACCATCAAAATTTTCGCAAGTCTGATACTCGAAACCAATAACTAGAATGGCCTAGGGGAAAAATACACATACCGTTGTAATCGGGAGAGTTTCTACTTTCGGATGCAACAGGAATTTCTCGTGTTCGCCAATCCGTTCGCGAGGTATGGGAGTTTGAAGTTAAGGAATGGTTGAGAAACCATCAAAATTTTCTCCAGTCTGATACTCGAAACCAATAACTACAATGGCCTAGGGGAAAAATACGGATACCGTTGTAATCGGTCGAGTTTCTGCTTTCAGATGCAATCGGAAATTCCCAAGTTCGTCAATCCGTTCGAGAGATATGGGAGTTTGAAGTTAAGGAATGCTTGAGAAACCATCAAAATTTTCGCAAGTCTGATTCTCGAAACCAATAACTACAATGGCCTATGGAAAAAATACACATAGCTTTGTAATCGGGAGAGTTTCTACTTTCAGATGCAACAGAAATTTTTCGGATTCGTCTATCCGTTCGCGAGATATGGGAGCTTGAAGTTAAGGAATGGTTGAGGAACCATCAAAATTTTCGCAAGTCTGATACTCGATACAAATAACTACCATGGCCTAGGGCAAAAATACACATACCGTTGTAATCGGGCGAGTTTCTGCTTCCAGATGCAATAGGAAATTCTCGAGTTCGTCAATCCGTTCGCGAGATATGGGAGTTTGAAGTTAAGGAATGGTTGAGAAACCGTCAAAATTTTCGCAAGTGTGATACTCGAAACCAATAACTGGAATGGCAAAGGGGAAAAATACACATACCGTTGTAATCGGGAGAGTTTCTACTTTCAGATGCAGCAGAAATTTTTCGGATTCGTCAATCCGTTCGCGCGATATGGGAGTTTGAAGTTAAGGAATGCTTGCGAAACCATCAAAATTTTCGCAAGTCTGATACTCCAAACCAATAACTACTATGTCCTAGGGCAAAAATACACATACCGTTGTAATCGGGCGAGTTTCTGCTTTCAGTTGCAATAGGAAATTCTTGAGTTCGTCAATCCGTTCGAGAGATATGGGAGTTTGAAGTTAAGGAATGGTTGAGAAACCATCAAAATTTTCGCAAGGCTGATACTCGAAACCAATACGTGGAATGGCCAAGGGGAAAAATACATACGCCATTGTAATCGGGCGAGTTTTCACTTCCAGATGCAACAGGAATTTCTCGAGTTCGTCATTCCGTTCGCGAGATATGGGTGTTTGAAGTTAAGGAATGGTTGAGAAACCATCAAAATTTTCGCAAGTCTGATACTCCAAACCAATAACTACTATGTCCTAGGGCAAAAATACACATACCGTTGTAATCGGGCGAGTTTCTGCTTTCAGTTGCAATAGGAAATTCTTGAGTTCGTCAATCCGTTCGCGAGATATGGGAGTTTGAAGTTAAGGAATGGTTGAGAAACCATCAAAATTTTCGCAAGTCTGATACTCGAAACCAATAACTACAATGGCCTAGGGGAAAAATACACATACCGTTGTAATCGGGAGAGTTTCTACTTTCAGATGCAGCAGAAATTTTTCGGATTCGTCAATCCGTTCGCGCGATATGGGAGTTTGAAGTTAAGGAATGCTTGAGAAACCTTCAAAATTTTCGCAAGTCTGATACGCGAAACCAATAACTACAAAAGCCTAGGGGAAAAATACACATACCGTTGTAATCGGGCGAGTTTCTACTTTCAGATGCAACAGGAATTTCTCGAGTTCGTCAATCCGTACGCGAGATATGGGAGTTTGAAGTTAAGGAATGGTTGAGAAACCATCAAAATTTTCGAAAGGCTGATACTCGAAACCAATACGTGGAATGGCCAAGGGGAAAATTACATTCGCCATTGTAATCGGGCGAGTTTTCACTTCCAGATGCAACAGGAATTTCTCGAGTTCGTCATTCCGTTCGCGCGACATGGGTGTTTGAAGTTGAGGAATGGTTGAGAAACCATCAAAATTTTCGCTGGTCTGATAATCGAAACCAATAACTGGAATGGCCTATGCGAAAAGTACACACGCCATTGTAATCGGGCGAGTTTCCAATTTCAGATGCAACAGGAATTTGTCGAGTTCTCCAATCCGTTCGCGAGGTATCGGTGTTTGAAGTTAAGGAATGGTTGAGAAACCATCAAAATTTTCGCAAGTCTGATACTCTAAACCAATAACTACTATGGCCTAGGGCAAAAATACACATACCGTTGTAATCGGGCGAGTTTCTGCTTTCAGATGCAATAGGAAATTCTCGAGTTGGTCAATCTGTTCGCGAGATATGGGAGTTTGAAATTAAGGAATGGTTGAGAAACCATCAAAATTTTCGCAAGTCTGATACTCGAAACCAATAACTACAATGGCCTAGGGGAAAAATACACATACCTTTGTAATCGGGAGAGTTTCTACTTTCGAATGCAACAGGAATTTGTCCAGTTCGTCAATCCGTTGGCGAGATATGGGAGTTTGAAGTTAAGGAATGGTTGAGGAACCATCAAAATTCTCGCAAGTCTGATACTCGAAACAAATAACTACTATGGCCTAGGGCAAAAATACACATACCGTTGCAATCGGGCGCGTTTCTGCTTTCAGCTGCAATAGGAAATTCTCGAGTTCGTCAGTCCGTTCGCGAGATATGGGAGTTTGAAGTTAAGGAATGGTTGAGAAACCATCAAAATTTTCGCAAGTCTGATACTCGAAACCAATAACTACTATGGCCTAGGGTAAAAATACACATACCGTTGTAATCGGTCGAGTTTCTGCTTTCAGATGCAATAGGAAATTCCCGAGTTCGTCAATCCGTTCGAGAGATATGGGAGTTTGAAGTTAAGGAATGCTTGAGAAACCATCAAAATTTTCGCAAGTCTGATACTCGAAACCAATAACTACAATGGCCTAGGGGAAAAATACACATACCGTTGTAATCGGGAGAGTTTCTACTTTCGGATGCAACAGGAATTTCTCGAGTTCGCCAATCCGTTCGCGAGGTATGGGAGTTTGAAATTAAGGAATGGTTGAGAATCCATCAAAATTTTCGCATGTCTGATACTCGAAACCAATAACTACTATGGCCTAGGGGAAAAGTACACACACCGTTGATATCGGGCGAGTTTCTACTTTCAGATGCAACAGGAATTTCTCGAGTTCGTCAATCCGTTCGCAAGATATGGGAGTTTGAAGTTAAGGAATGGTTGAGAAACCATCAATATGTTCGCTTGTCAGATACTCGAAACCAATAACTGGAATGGCCTAGGAGAAAAGTACACACACCATTATAATGGGGCGAGTTTCTACTTTCAGATGTAACAGGAATATCTCGAGTTCGTCAATCCGTTCGCGAGATATGGGAGTTGGAAGTTAAGGAATGGTTGAGGAACCATCAAAATTCTCGCAGGTCTGATACTCGAAACAAATAACTACTATGGCCTAGGGCAAAAATACACATACCGTTGTAATCGGGCGAGTTTCTGCTTTCAGTTGCAATAGGAAATTCTCGAGTTCGTCAATCCGTTCGCGAGATATGGGAGTTTGAAATTAAGGAATGGTTGAGAAACCATCAAAATTTTCGCAAGTCTGATACTCGAAACCAATAACTACTATGGCCTAGGGTAAAAATACACATACCGTTGTAATCGGTCGAGTTTCTGCTTTCGGATGCAACAGGAATTTCTCGAGTTCGCCAATCCGTTCGCGAGGTATGGGAGTTTGAAGTTAAGGAATGGTTGAGAAACCATCAAAATTTTCGCAAGTCTGAAACTCGAAACCAACAACTATTATGGCCTAGGGCAAAAATACACATACCGTTGTAATCCGTCGAGTTTCTGCTTTCAGATGAAATAGGAAATTCCCGAGTTCGTCAATCCGTTCGAGAGATATGGGAGTTTGAAGTTAAGGAATGCTTGAGAAACCATCAAAATTTTCGCAAGTCTGATACGCGAAACCAATAACTACAAAGACCTAGGGGAAAAATACATATACCTTTGTAATCGGGCGAGTTTCTACTTTCAGATGCAACAGGAATTTCTCGAGTTCGTCAATCCGTTCGCGAGATATGGGAGTTTGAAGTTAAGGAATGGTTGAGGAACCATCAAAATTCTCGCAAGTCTGATACTCGAAACAAATAACTACTATGGCCTAGGGCAAAAATACACATACCGTTGCAATCGGGCGAGTTTCTGCTTTCAGCTGCAATAGGAAATTCTCGAGTTCGTCAATCCGTTCGCGAGATATGGGAGTTTGAAGTTAAGGAATGGTTGGGAGACCATCAAAATTTTCGCAAGTCTGATACTCGAAACCAATAACTACAATGGCCTAGGGGAAAAATACACATACCGCTGTAATCGGGAGAGTTTCTACTTTCGGATGCAACAGGAATTTCTCGTGTTCGCCAATCCATTCGCGAGGTATGGGAGTTTGAAGTTAAGGAATGGTTGAGAAACCATCAAAATTTTCTCCAGTCTGATACTCGAAACCAATAACTACAATGGCCTAGGGGAAAAATACGGATACCGTTGTAATCGGGAGAGTTTCTACTTTCAGATGCAGCAGAAATTTTTCGGATTCGTCAATCCGTTCGCGAAATATCGGAGTGTGGTCTTAAGAGATGGTTCAGAAACCATCAAAATTTTCGCAATTCTGATGCTAGAAACGAATAACTGGAATGGCCTAGGGGAAAAGTACACATACCATTGTAATCGGGCGAGTTTCTACTTTCAGATGCAACAGGAATTTGTCGTGTTCGCCAATCCGTTCGCGAGGTATCGGAGTTTGAAGTTAAGGAATGGTTGAGAAACCATCAAAATTTTCGCAAGTCTGATACTCGAAACCAATAACTACTATGGCCTAGGGCAAAAATACACATACCGTTGTAATCGGTCGAGTTTCTGCTTCCAGATGCAATAGGAAATTCCCAAGTTCGTCAATCCGTTCGCGAGATATGGGAGTTTGAAGTTAAGGAATGCTTGAGAAACCATCAAAATTTTCGCAAGTCTGATTCTCGAAACCAATAACTACAATGGCCTATGGAAAAAATACACATAGCTTTGTAATCGGGAGAGTTTCTACTTTCAGATGCAACAGAAATTTTTCGGATTCGTCTATCCGTTCGCGAGATATGGGAGCTTGAAGTTAAGGAATGTTTGAGGAACCATCAAAATTTTCGCAAGTCTGATACTCGATACAAATAACTACCATGGCCTAGGGCAAAAATACACATACCGTTGTAATCGGGCGAGTTTCTGCTTCCAGATGCAATAGGAAATTCTCGAGTTCGTCAATCCGTTCGCGAGATATGGGAGTTTGAAGTTAAGGAATGGTTGAGAAACCGTCAAAATTTTCGCAAGTGTGATACTCGAAACCAATAACTGGAATGGCAAAGGGGAAAAATACACATACCGTTGTAATCGGGAGAGTTTCTACTTTCAGATGCAGCAGAAATTTTTCGGATTCGTCAATCCGTTCGCGCGATATGGGAGTTTGAAGTTAAGGAATGCTTGCGAAACCATCAAAATTTTCGCAAGTCTGATACGCGAAACCAATAACTACAAAAGCCTAGGGCAAAAATACACATACCGTTGTAATCGGGCGAGTTTCTGCTTTCAGTTGCAATAGGAAATTCTCGAGTTCGTCAATCCGTACGCGAGATGTGGGAGTTTGAAGTTAAGGAATGGTTGAGAAACCATCAAAATTTTCGCAAGGCTGATACTCGAAACCAATACGTGGAATGGCCAAGGGGAAAATTACATACGCCATTGTAATCGGGCGAGTTTTCACTTCCAGATGCAACAGGAATTTCTCGAGTTCGTCATTCCGTTCGCGAGATATGGGTGTTTGAAGTTAAGGAATGGTTGAGAAACCATCAAAATTTTCGCAAGTCTGATTCTCGAAACCAATAACTACAATGGCCTATGGAAAAAATACACATAGCTTTGTAATCGGGAGAGTTTCTACTTTCAGATGCAACAGAAATTTTTCGGATTCGTCTATCCGTTCGCGAGATATGGGAGCTTGAAGTTAAGGAATGGTTGAGGAACCATCAAAATTTTCGCAAGTCTGATACTCGATACAAATAACTACCATGGCCTAGGGCAAAAATACACATACCGTTGTAATCGGGCGAGTTTCTGCTTCCAGATGCAATAGGAAATTCTCGAGTTCGTCAATCCGTTCGCGAGATATGGGAGTTTGAAGTTAAGGAATGGTTGAGAAACCGTCAAAATTTTCGCAAGTGTGATACTCGAAACCAATAACTGGAATGGCAAAGGGGAAAAATACACATACCGTTGTAATCGGGAGAGTTTCTACTTTCAGATGCAGCAGAAATTTTTCGGATTCGTCAATCCGTTCGCGCGATATGGGAGTTTGAAGTTAAGGAATGCTTGCGAAACCATCAAAATTTTCGCAAGTCTGATACGCGAAACCAATAACTACAAAAGCCTAGGGCAAAAATACACATACCGTTGTAATCGGGCGAGTTTCTGCTTTCAGTTGCAATAGGAAATTCTCGAGTTCGTCAATCCGTACGCGAGATGTGGGAGTTTGAAGTTAAGGAATGGTTGAGAAACCATCAAAATTTTCGCAAGGCTGATACTCGAAACCAATACGTGGAATGGCCAAGGGGAAAATTACATACGCCATTGTAATCGGGCGAGTTTTCACTTCCAGATGCAACAGGAATTTCTCGAGTTCGTCATTCCGTTCGCGAGATATGGGTGTTTGAAGTTAAGGAATGGTTGAGAAACCATCAAAATTTTCGCAAGTCTGATACTCCAAACCAATAACTACTATGTCCTAGGGCAAAAATACACATACCGTTGTAATCGGGCGAGTTTCTGCTTTCAGATGCAATAGGAAATTCTCGAGTTCGTCAATCCGTTCGCGAGATATGGGAGTTTGAAATTAAGGAATGGTTGAGAAACCATCAAAATTTTCGCAAGTCTGATACTCGAAACCAATAACTACAATGGCCTAGGGGAAAAATACACATACCGTTGTAATCGGGAGAGTTTCTACTTTCAGATGAAGCAGAAATTTTTCGGATTCGTCAATCCGTTCGCGAGATATGGGAGTTTGAAGTTAAGGAATGGTTGAGAAACCATCAAAATTTTCGCAAGTCTGATACTCGAAACCAATAACTACAATGGCCTAGGGGAAAAACACACATACCGTTGTAATCGGGAGAGTTTCTACTTTCAGATGAAGCAGAAATTTTTCGGATTCGTCAATCCGTTCGCGAGATATGGGAGTTTGAAGTTAAGGAATGGTAGAGAAACCATCAAAATTTTCGCTAGTCTGATACTCGAAACCAATAACTACTATGGCCTAGGGCAAAAATACACTACCGTTGTAATCGGGCGAGTTTCTGCTTTCAGACGCGACCGGAATTTCTCGAGTTCGTCAATCCGTTCGCGAGATATGGGAGTGTGAAGTTAAGGAATGGTTGAAAAACCATCAAAACTTTCGCAAGTGTGATACTCGAAACCAATAACTGGAATGGCCTACGGGAAAAGTACACATACCATTGTAATCGGGCGAGTTTCTACTTTCAGATGCAATGGGAAATTCTCGAGTTCGTCAATCCGTTCGAGAGATATGGGAGTTTGAAGTTAAGGAATGCTTGAGAAACCATCAAAATTTTCGCAAGTCTGTTACGCGTAACCAATAACTACAAAGGACTAGGGGAAAAATACACATATAGTACCTTTGTAATGGGGCGAGTTTCTACTTTCAGATGCAACAGGAATTTCTCGAGTTCGTCAATTCGTTCGCGAGATATGAGAGTTTGAAGTTAAGGAATGGTTGAGAAACCATCACAATTTTCGCAATTCTGATACTCGAAACCAATTACTACAATGGTCTAGGGGAAAAATACCCATAGCGTTGTAATCGGGAGAGTTTCTACTTCCAGATGCAACAGAAATTTTTCGGATTCGGCAATCCGTTCGCGAAATATGACAGTTTGAAGTTAAGGAATGGTTGAGAAACCATCAAAATTGTCGCAATTCTGATGCTAGAAACGAATAACTGGAGTGGCCTAGGGGAAAAGTACACACACCATAGTAATCGGGCGAGCTTCTACTTTCAGATGCAAAAGGAAATTCTCGAGTTCGTTACTCCGTTCGCGAGATATGGGTGTTTGAAGTTAAGGAACATTTGAGAAACCATCAAAATTTTCGCTGGTCTGATACCCGAAACCAATAACTGGAATGGCCAAGGGGAAAAGTACATACGCCATTGTAATCGGGCGAGTCTCCACTTTCAGATGCAACAGGAATTTCTCGAGTTCGTCAATCCGTTCGCAAGATATGGGTGTTTGAAGTTAAGGAATGGTTGAGAAACCATCAAAATTTTCGCAAGTGTGATACTCGAAACCAATAACTGGAATGGCCTAGGGAAAAAGTACACACACCATTGTAACGGGGCGAGTTTCTAGTTTCGGATGCAACAGGAATTTCTCGAGTTCGTCAATCCGTTCGAGAGATATGGGAGTTTGAAGTTAAGGAATGGTTGAGAAACCATCAAAATTTTCGCAAGTCTGATACTCGAAACCAATAACTGGAATGGCCTAGGGGAAAAGTACACACAGCAGTGTAATGGGGCGAGTTTCTACTTTCAGATGCAACAGGAATTTCTCGAGTTCGTCAATCCGTTCGCAAGATATGGGAGTTTGAAGTTAAGGAATGGTTGAGAATCCATCTAAATTTTCGCAAGCCTGATACTCGAAACCAATAACTACAATGACCTAGGGCAAAAATACACATACCGTTGTAATCGGGAGAGTTTCTACTTTCCGATGCAACAGAAATTTTTCGGAATTGTCAATCCGTTCGCGCGATATGGGAGTTTGAAGTTAAGGAATGCTTGAGAAACCTTCAAAATTTTCGCAAGTCTGATACGCGAAACCAATAACTGGAATGGCCTAGGGGAAAAGTACACACGCCATTGTAATCGGGCGAGTTTCCAATTTCAGATGCAACAGGAATTTGTCGAGTTCTCCAATCCGTTCGCGAGGTATCGGTGTTTGAAGTTAAGGAATGGTTGAGAAACCATCAAAATTTTCGCAAGTCTGATACTCCAAACCAATAACTACTATGTCCTAGGGCAAAAATACACATACCGTTGTAATCGGGCGAGTTTCTGCTTTCAGTTGCAATAGGAAATTCTTGAGTTCGTCAATCCGTTCGCGAGATATGGGAGTTTGAAGTTAAGGAATGGTTGAGAAACCATCAAAATTTTCGCAAGTCTGATACGCGAAAACAATAACTACAAAAGCCTAGGGGAAAAATACACATACCGTTGTAATCGGGCGAGTTTCTACTTTCAGATGCAACAGGAATTTCTCCAGTTCGTCAATCCGTACGCGAGATATGGGAGTTTGAAGTTAAGGAATGGTTGAGAAACCATCAAAATTTTCGAAAGGCTGATACTCGAAACCAATACGTGGAATGGCCAAGGGGAAAATTACATTCGCCATTGTAATCGGGCGAGTTTTCACTTCCAGATGCAACAGGAATTTCTCGAGTTCGTCATTCCGTTCGCGCGACATGGGTGTTTGAAGTTGAGGAATGGTTGAGAAACCATCAAAATTTTCGCTGGTCTGATAATCGAAACCAATAACTGGAATGGCCTATGCGAAAAGTACACACGCCATTGTAATCGGGCGAGTTTCCAATTTCAGATGCAACAGGAATTTGTCGAGTTCTCCAATCCGTTCGCGATGTATCGGTGTTTGAAGTTAAGGAATGGTTGAGAAACCATCAAAATTTTCGCAAGTCTGATACTCTAAACCAATAACTACTATGGCCTAGGGCAAAAATACACATACCGTTGTAATCGGGCGAGTTTCTGCTTTCAGATGCAATAGGAAATTCTCGAGTTGGTCAATCTGTTCGCGAGATATGGGAGTTTGAAATTAAGGAATGGTTGAGAAACCATCAAAATTTTCGCAAGTCTGATACTCGAAACCAATAACTACAATGGCCTAGGGGAAAAATACACATACCTTTGTAATCGGGAGAGTTTCTACTTTCGAATGCAACAGGAATTTGTCCAGTTCGTCAATTCGTTGGCGAGATATGGGAGTTTGAAGTTAAGGAATGGTTGAGGAACCATCAAAATTCTCGCAAGTCTGATACTCGAAACAAATAACTACTATGGCCTAGGGCAAAAATACACATACCGTTGCAATCGGGCGAGTTTCTGCTTTCAGCTGCAATAGGAAATTCTCGAGTTCGTCAGTCCGTTCGCGAGATATGGGAGTTTGAAGTTAAGGAATGGTTGAGAAACCATCAAAATTTTCGCAAGTCTGATACTCGAAACCAATAACTACTATGGCCTAGGGTAAAAATACACATACCGTTGTAATCGGTCGAGTTTCTGCTTTCAGATGCAATAGGAAATTCCCGAGTTCGTCAATCCGTTCGAGAGATATGGGAGTTTGAAGTTAAGGAATGCTTGAGAAACCATCAAAATTTTCGCAAGTCTGATACTCGAAACCAATAACTACAATGGCCTAGGGGAAAAATACACATACCGTTGTAATCGGGAGAGTTTCTACTTTCGGATGCAACAGGAATTTCTCGAGTTCGCCAATCCGTTCGCGAGGTATGGGAGTTTGAAGTTAAGGAATGGTTGAGAATCCATCAAAATTTTCGCATGTCTGATACTCGAAACCAATAACTACTATGGCCTAGGGGAAAAGTACACACACCGTTGATATCGGGCGAGTTTCTACTTTCAGATGCAACAGGAATTTCTCGAGTTCGTCAATCCGTTCGCAAGATATGGGAGTTTGAAGTTAAGGAATGGTTGAGAAACCATCAATATGTTCGCTTGTCAGATACTCGAAACCAATAACTGGAATGGCCTAGGAGAAAAGTACACACACCATTATAATGGGGCGAGTTTCTACTTTCAGATGTAACAGGAATATCTCGAGTTCGTCAATCCGTTCGCGAGATATGGGAGTTGGAAGTTAAGGAATGGTTGAGGAACCATCAAAATTCTCGCAGGTCTGATACTCGAAACAAATAACTACTATGGCCTAGGGCAAAAATACACATACCGTTGTAATCGGGCGAGTTTCTGCTTTCAGTTGCAATAGGAAATTCTCGAGTTCGTCAATCCGTTCGCGAGATATGGGAGTTTGAAATTAAGGAATGGTTGAGAAACCATCAAAATTTTCGCAAGTCTGATACTCGAAACCAATAACTACTATGGCCTAGGGTAAAAATACACATACCGTTGTAATCGGTCGAGTTTCTGCTTTCGGATGCAACAGGAATTTCTCGAGTTCGCCAATCCGTTCGCGAGGTATGGGAGTTTGAAGTTAAGGAATGGTTGAGAAACCATCAAAATTTTCGCAAGTCTGAAACTCGAAACCAACAACTACTATGGCCTAGGGCAAAAATACACATACCGTTGTAATCCGTCGAGTTTCTGCTTTCAGATGAAATAGGAAATTCCCGAGTTCGTCAATCCGTTCGAGAGATATGGGAGTTTGAAGTTAAGGAATGCTTGAGAAACCATCAAAATTTTCGCAAGTCTGATACGCGAAACCAATAACTACAAAGACCTAGGGGAAAAATACATATACCTTTGTAATCGGGCGAGTTTCTACTTTCAGATGCAACAGGAATTTCTCGAGTTCGTCAATCCGTTCGCGAGATATGGGAGTTTGAAGTTAAGGAATGGTTGAGGAACCATCAAAATTCTCGCAAGTCTGATACTCGAAACAAATAACTACTATGGCCTAGGGCAAAAATACACATACCGTTGCAATCGGGCGAGTTTCTGCTTTCAGCTGCAATAGGAAATTCTCGAGTTCGTCAATCCGTTCGCGAGATATGGGAGTTTGAAGTTAAGGAATGGTTGGGAGACCATCAAAATTTTCGCAAGTCTGATACTCGAAACCAATAACTACAATGGCCTAGGGGAAAAATACACATACCGTTGTAATCGGGAGAGTTTCTACTTTCGGATGCAACAGGAATTTCTCGTGTTCGCCAATCCATTCGCGAGGTATGGGAGTTTGAAGTTAAGGAATGGTTGAGAAACCATCAAAATTTTCTCCAGTCTGATACTCGAAACCAATAACTACAATGGCCTAGGGGAAAAATACGGATACCGTTGTAATCGGGAGAGTTTCTACTTTCAGATGCAGCAGAAATTTTTCGGATTCGTCAATCCGTTCGCGAAATATCGGAGTGTGGTCTTAAGAGATGGTTCAGAAACCATCAAAATTTTCGCAATTCTGATGCTAGAAACGAATAACTGGAATGGCCTAGGGGAAAAGTACACATACCATTGTAATCGGGCGAGTTTCTACTTTCAGATGCAACAGGAATTTGTCGTGTTCGCCAATCCGTTCGCGAGGTATCGGAGTTTGAAGTTAAGGAATGGTTGAGAAACCATCAAAATTTTCGCAAGTCTGATACTCGAAACCAATAACTACTATGGCCTAGGGCAAAAATACACATACCGTTGTAATCGGTCGAGTTTCTGCTTTCAGATGCAATAGGAAATTCCCAAGTTCGTCAATCCGTTCGAGAGATATGGGAGTTTGAAGTTAAGGAATGCTTGAGAAACCATCAAAATTTTCGCAAGTCTGATACTCGAAACCAATAACTGGAATGGCAAAGGGGAAAAATACACATACCGTTGTAATCGGGAGAGTTTCTACTTTCAGATGCAGCAGAAATTTTTCGGATTCGTCAATCCGTTCGCGAGATATGGGAGTTTGAAGTTAAGGAATGGTTGAGAAACCATCAAAATTTTCGCAAGTCTGATACTCGAAACCAATAACTACAATGGCCTAGGGGAAAAATACACATACCGTTGTAATCGGGAGAGTTTCTACTTTCAGATGAAGCAGAAATTTTTCGGATTCGTCAATCCGTTCGCGAGATATGGGAGTTTGAAGTTAAGGAATGGTAGAGAAACCATCAAAATTTTCGCTAGTCTGATACTCGAAACCAATAACTACTATGGCCTAGGGCAAAAATACACTACCGTTGTAATCGGGCGAGTTTCTGCTTTCAGACGCGACCGGAATTTCTCGAGTTCGTCAATCCGTTCGCGAGATATGGGAGTGTGAAGTTAAGGAATGGTTGAAAAACCATCAAAACTTTCGCAAGTGTGATACTCGAAACCAATAACTGGAATGGCCTACGGGAAAAGTACACATACCATTGTAATCGGGCGAGTTTCTACTTTCAGATGCAATGGGAAATTCTCGAGTTCGTCAATCCGTTCGAGAGATATGGGAGTTTGAAGTTAAGGAATGCTTGAGAAACCATCAAAATTTTCGCTAGTCTGATACTCGAAACCAATAACTACTATGGCCTAGGGCAAAAATACACTACCGTTGTAATCGGGCGAGTTTCTGCTTTCAGACGCGACCGGAATTTCTCGAGTTCGTCAATCCGTTCGCGAGATATGGGAGTGTGAAGTTAAGGAATGGTTGAAAAACCATCAAAACTTTCGCAAGTGTGATACTCGAAACCAATAACTGGAATGGCCTACGGGAAAAGTACACATACCATTGTAATCGGGCGAGTTTCTACTTTCAGATGCAATGGGAAATTCTCGAGTTCGTCAATCCGTTCGAGAGATATGGGAGTTTGAAGTTAAGGAATGCTTGAGAAACCATCAAAATTTTCGCAAGTCTGTTACGCGTAACCAATAACTACAAAGGACTAGGGGAAAAATACACATATAGTACCTTTGTAATGGGGCGAGTTTCTACTTTCAGATGCAACAGGAATTTCTCGAGTTCGTCAATTCGTTCGCGAGATATGAGAGTTTGAAGTTAAGGAATGGTTGAGAAACCATCACAATTTTCGCAATTCTGATACTCGAAACCAATTACTACAATGGTCTAGGGGAAAAATACCCATAGCGTTGTAATCGGGAGAGTTTCTACTTCCAGATGCAACAGAAATTTTTCGGATTCGGCAATCCGTTCGCGAAATATGACAGTTTGAAGTTAAGGAATGGTTGAGAAACCATCAAAATTTTCGCAAGTCTGATACTCGAAACCAATAACTGGAATGGCCTAGGGGAAAAGTACACACAGCAGTGTAATGGGGCGAGTTTCTACTTTCAGATGCAACAGGAATTTCTCGAGTTCGTCAATCCGTTCGCAAGATATGGGAGTTTGAAGTTAAGGAATGGTTGAGAATCCATCTAAATTTTCGCAAGCCTGATACTCGAAACCAATAACTACAATGACCTAGGGCAAAAATACACATACCGTTGTAATCGGGAGAGTTTCTACTTTCCGATGCAACAGAAATTTTTCGGAATTGTCAATCCGTTCGCGAGGTATGGGAGTTTGAAGTTAAGGAATGGTTGAGAAACCATCACAATTTTCGCAATTCTGATACTCGAAGCCAATAACTACAATGGCCTAGGGCAAAAGTACACACATCATAGTAATCGGGCGAGTTTCTACTTTCAGACGCAACACGAATTTCTCGAGTTCGTCAATCCGTTCGCAAGATATGGGAGTTTGAGGTTAAGGAATGGTTGAGAGTCCATCTGAATTTTCCCAAGCCTGATACTCGAAACCAATAACTACAATGACCTTGGGCAAGGATACACATACCGTTGTAATCGGGAGAGTTTCTACTTTCAGATGAAACAGAAATTTTTCGGAATTGTCAATCCGTTCGCGAGATATGGGAGTTTGAAGTTAAGGAATGGTTGAGAAACCATCAAAATTTTCGCAAGTCTGATACTCGAAACCAATAACTACAATCGCCTAGGGGAAAAATACACATACCGTTGTAATCGGGAGAGTTTCTACTTTCAGATGAAGCAGAAATTTTTCGGATTCGTCAATCCGTTCGCGAGATATGGGAGTTTGAAGTTAAGGAATGGTAGAGAAACCATCAAAATTTTCGCTAGTCTGATACTCGAAACCAATAACTACTAAGGCCTAGGGCAAAAATACACTACCGTTGTAATCGGGTGAGTTTCTGCTTTCAGACGCGACCGGAATTTCTCGAGTTCGTCAATCCGTTCGCGAGATATGGGAGTGTGAAGTTAAGGAATGGTTGAAAAACCATCAAAACTTTCGCAAGTGTGATACTCGAAACCAATAACTGGAATTGCCTACGGGAAAAGTACACATACCATTGTAATCGGGCGAGTTTCTACTTTCAGATGCAATGGGAAATTCTCGAGTTCGTCAATCCGTTCGAGAGATATGGGAGTTTGAAGTTAAGGAATGCTTGAGAAGCCATCAAAATTTTCGCAAGTCTGTTACGCGTAACCAATAACTACAAAGGACTAGGGGAAAAATACACATATAGTACCTTTGTAATGGGGCGAGTTTCTACTTTCAGATGCAACAGGTATTTCTCGAGTTCGTCAATCCGTTCGCGAGATATGAGAGTTTGAAGTTAAGGAATGGTTGAGAAACCATCACAATTTTCGCAATTCTGATACTCGAAACCAATAACTACAATGGCCTAGGGGAAAAATACCCATAGCGTTGTAATCGGGAGAGTTTCTACTTCCAGATGCAACAGAAATTTTTCGGATTCGGCAATCCGTTCGCGAGATATGGGAGTTTGAAGTAAAGGAATGCTTGAGAATCCTTCAAAATTTTCTTAAGTCTGTTACGCGTAACCAATAACTACAAAGGACTAGGGGAAAAATACACATATAGTACCTTTGTAATCGGGCGAGTTTCTACTTTCAGATGCAACAGGAATTTCTCGAGTTCGTCAATCCGTTCGCGAGATATGAGAGTTTGAAGTTAAGGAATGGTTGAGAAACCATCACAATTTTCGCAATTCTGATACTCGAAACCAATAACTACAATGGCCTAGGGGAAAAATACACATAGCGTTGTAATCGGGAGAGTTTCTGCTTTCAGACGCGACAGGAATTTCTCGAGTTCGTCAATCCGTTCGTGAGATATGGGAGTTTGAAGTTAAGGAATGGTTGAGAAACCATCAAAATTTTCGCAAGTCTGATACTCGAAACCAATAACTGGAATGGCCTAGGGGAAAAGTACACACAGCAGTGTAATGGGGCGAGTTTCTACTTTCAGATGCAACAGGAATTTCTCGAGTTCGTCAATCCGTTCCCAAGATATGGGAGTTTGAAGTTAAGGAATGGTTGAGAATCCATCTAAATTTTCGCAAGCCTGATACTCGAAACCAATAACTACAATGACCTAGGGCAAAAATACACATACCGTTGTAATCGGGAGAGTTTCTACTTTCAGATGCAACAGAAATATTTCGGAATTGTCAGTCCGTTCGCGAGATATGGGAGTTTGAAGTTAAGGAATGGTTGAGAAACCATCACAATTTTCGCAATTCTGATACTCGAAACCAATAACTACTATGGCCTAGGGCAAAAATACATATACCGTTCTAATCGGCCGAGTTTCTGCTTTCAGACGCGACAGGAATTTCTCGAGTTCGTCAATCCGTTCGCGAGATATGGGAGTGTGAAGTTAAGGAATGGTTGAAAAACCATCAAAATTTTCGCAAGTGTGATACTCGAAACCAATAACTGGAATGGCCTACGGCAAAAGTAAACACAGCGTTGTAATGGGGCGAGTTTCTACTTTCAGATGCAACAGGAATTTCTCGAGTTCGTCAATCCGTTCGCGAGATATGGGAGTTTGAAGTTAAGGAATGGTTGAGAATCCATCTAAATTTTCGCAAGTCTGATACTCGAAACCAATAACTACAAAGGCCTAAGGGAAAAATGCACGTACCGTTCTAATCAGGAAAGTTTCTGCTTTCAGATGCAACAGAAATATTACGAATTCGTCAATCCGTTCGCGAAATATCGGAGTTTGGAATTAAGAGATGGTTGAGAAATAATCAAAATTTTCGCAATTCTGATAATCGAAACCTATAACTGGAATGGCCTAGGGGAAAATTACATACGCCATTGTGATCGGGCGAGTTTCCACTTTCAGATGCAACAGGAATTTCTCGAGTTCGTCATTCCTTTCGCGAAATATGGGTGTTTGAAGTTAAGGATTGGTTGAGAAACCATCACAATTTTCGCAATTCTGATACTCGAAACCAATAACTACAATGGCCTAGGGGAAAAATACACATAGCCTTGTAATCGGGAGAGTTTCTACTTTCAGATGCAACAGAAATTTTTCGGATTCGGCAATCCGTTCGCGAAATATGGCAGTTTGAATTTAAGGAATGGTTGAGAAACCATCAAGATTGTCGCAATTCTGATGCTAGAAACGAAAAACTGGAATGGCCTAGGGGAAAAGTACACATAGCGTTGTAATCGGGAGAGTTTCTACTTTCAGATGCAACAGAAATTTTTCGGATTCGTCTATCCGTTCGCGAGATATGGGAGCTTGAAGTTAAGGAATGGTTGGGGAACGATCAAAATTTTTGCAAGTCTGATACTCGAAACAAATAACTACTATGGCCTAGGACAAAAATAAACATACCGTTGTAATCGGGCGAGTTTCTGCTTTCAGATGCAACAGGAATTTCTCGAGTTCGCCAATCCGTTCGCGAGGTATGGGAGTTTGAAGTTAAGGAATGGTTGAGGAACCATCAAAATTTTCGCTGGTCTGAAACTCGAAACCAATACCTGGAATGGCCAAGGGGAAAATTACATACGCCATTGTAATCGGGCGAGTTTCCACTTTCAGATGCAACTGGTTTTTCTCGAGTTCGTCATTCCGTTCGCGAGATATGGGTGTTTGAAGTTAAGGAATGGTTGAGAAACCATCAAAATTTTCGCAAGTGTGATACTCGAAACCAATAACTGGAATGGCCTAGGGAAAAAGTACACACACCATTGTAACGGGGCGAGTTTCTAGTTTCGGATGCAACAGGAATTTCTCGAGTTCGTCAATCCGTTCGAGAGATATGGGAGTTTGAAGTTAAGGAATGGTTGAGAAACCATCACAATTTTCGCAATTCTGATACTCGAAACCAATAACTACTATGGCCTAGGGCAAAAATACATATACCGTTCTAATCAGGAAAGTTTCTGCTTTCAGATGCAACAGAAATATTACGAATTCGTCAATCCGTTCGCGAAATATCGGAGTTTGGAATTAAGAGATGGTTGAGAAATAATCAAAATTTTCGCAATTCTGATAATCGAAACCAATAACTGGAATGGCCTAGGGGAAAATTACATACGCCATTGTGATCGGGCGAGTTTCCACTTTCAGATGCAACAGGAATTTCTCGAGTTCGTCATTCCTTTCGCGAAATATGGGTGTTTGAAGTTAAGGATTGGTTGAGAAACCATCACAATTTTCGCAATTCTGATACTCGAAACCAATAAGTACAATGGCCTAGGGGAAAAATACACATAGTGTTGTAATCGGGAGAGTTTCTACTTTCAGATGCAGCAGAAATTTTTCGGATTCGGCAATCCGTTCGCGAAATATGGCAGTTTGAAGTTAAGGAATGGTTGAGAAACCATCAAAATTTTCGCAAGCCTGATACTCGAAACCAATAACTACAATGACCTAGGGGAAAAATACACATACCGTTGTAATCGGGAGAGTTTCTGCTTTCAGATGCAACAGGAATTTCTCGAGTTCGTGAATCCGTTCGCGAGGTATGGGAGCTTGAAGTTAAGGAATGGTTGAGGAACCATCAAAATTTTAGCAAGTCTGATACTCGAAACCAATACCTACAAAGGTATAGGGGAAAAATACACATACCTTTGTAATCGGGCGAGTTTCTACTTTCAGATGCAACAGGAATTTCTCGAGTTCGCCAATCCGTTCGCGAGGTATCGGAGTTTGAAGTGAAGGAATTGTTGAGAAACCATCAAAATTTTCGCAAGTCTGATACTCGAAACCAATAACTACTACGGCCTAGGGCAAAAATACACATACCGCTGTAATCGGGCGAGTTTCTACTTTCAGATGCAACAGGAATTTCTCGAGTTCGACAATCCGTCCGCGAGTTATCGGAGTTTGAAGTTAAGGAATGGTTGAGAAATCATCAAAATTTTCGCAAGTGTGATACTCGAAACCAATAACTGGAATGGCCCAGGGGAAAAGTAAACACACCATTGTAATGGGGCGAGTTTCTACTTTCAGATGCAATAGGAAATTCTCGAGTTCCTCAATCCGTTCGAGAGATATGGGAGTTTGAGGTTAAGGAATGGTTGAGAAACCACCAAAATTTTCGCAAGTCTGATACTCGAAACCAATAACTGGAATGGCCTAGGGGAAAAGTACACACACCATTGTAATCGGGCGAGTTTCCACTTTCAAATGCAACAGGAATTTGTCGAGTTCATCATTCCGTTCGCGAGATATGGGTGTTTGAAGTTAAGGAATGGTTGAGAAACCATCAAAATTTTCGCTGGTCTGATACTCGAAACCAATAACTGGAATGGCCAAGGGGAAAGGTACACACGCCATTGTAATCCGGCGAGTTTCTACTTTCAGACGCAACAGGAATTTCTCGAGTTCGCCAATCCGTTCGCGAGGTATGGAAGTTTGAAGTTAAGGAATGGTTGAGATCCCATAAAAATTTTCGCAAGTCTGATACTCGTAACCAATAACTACAAAGGCCTAGGGGAAAAATACACATACCTTTGTAATCGGGCGAGTTTCTACTTTCAGATGCAACAGGAATTTCTCGAGTTCGCCAATCCGTTCGCGAGGTATCGGAGTTTGAAGTGAAGGAATGGTTGAGAAACCATCAAAATTTTCGCAAGTCTGATACTCGAAACCAATAACTGGAATGGCCAAGAGGAAAAGTACACACGCCATTGTAATCCGGCGGGTTTCCACTTTCAGATGCAACAGGAATTTCTCGAGTTCGTCATTCCGTTCGCGAGATATGGGACTTTGAAGTTAAGGAATGGTTGAGAATCATAAAAATTTTCGCAAGTCTGATACTCGAAACCAATAACTACTACGGCCTAGGGCAAAAATACACATACCGTTGTAATCGGGCGAGTTGCTACTTTCAGATGCAACAGGAATTTCTCGAGTTCGACAATCCGTTCGCGAGATATGGGAGTTTGAAGTTAAGGAATGGTTGAGAAACCATCAAAATTTTCGCTGGTCTGATACTCGAAACCAATAACTGGAATGGCCAAGGGGAAAAGTACACACGCCATTGTAATCGGGCGAGTTTCCACTTTCAGATGCAGCAGGAATTTCTCGGGTTCATCATTCCGTTCCCGAGATATTGGTGTTTGAAGTTAAGGAATGGTTGGGAAACCATCAAAATTTTCGCTGGTCTGATACTCGAAACCAATAACTGGAATGGCCTAGGGAAAAAGTACACACACCATTGTAACGGGGCGAGTTTCTAGTTTCGGATGCAACAGGAATTTCTCGAGTTCGTCAATCCGTTCGAGAGATATGGGAGTTTGAAGTTAAGGAATGGTTGAGAAACCATCACAATTTTCGCAATTCTGATACTCGAAACCAATAACTACTATGGCCTAGGGCAAAAATACATATACCGTTCTAATCAGGAAAGTTTCTGCTTTCAGATGCAACAGAAATATTACGAATTCGTCAATCCGTTCGCGAAATATCGGAGTTTGGAATTAAGAGATGGTTGAGAAATAATCAAAATTTTCGCAATTCTGATAATCGAAACCAATAACTGGAATGGCCTAGGGGAAAATTACATACGCCATTGTGATCGGGCGAGTTTCCACTTTCAGATGCAACAGGAATTTCTCGAGTTCGTCATTCCTTTCGCGAAATATGGGTGTTTGAAGTTAAGGATTGGTTGAGAAACCATCACAATTTTCGCAATTCTGATACTCGAAACCAATAAGTACAATGGCCTAGGGGAAAAATACACATAGTGTTGTAATCGGGAGAGTTTCTACTTTCAGATGCAGCAGAAATTTTTCGGATTCGGCAATCCGTTCGCGAAATATGGCAGTTTGAAGTTAAGGAATGGTTGAGAAACCATCAAAATTTTCGCAAGCCTGATACTCGAAACCAATAACTACAATGACCTAGGGGAAAAATACACATACCGTTGTAATCGGGAGAGTTTCTGCTTTCAGATGCAACAGGAATTTCTCGAGTTCGTGAATCCGTTCGCGAGGTATGGGAGCTTGAAGTTAAGGAATGGTTGAGGAACCATCAAAATTTTAGCAAGTCTGATACTCGAAACCAATACCTACAAAGGTATAGGGGAAAAATACACATACCTTTGTAATCGGGCGAGTTTCTACTTTCAGATGCAACAGGAATTTCTCGAGTTCGCCAATCCGTTCGCGAGGTATCGGAGTTTGAAGTGAAGGAATTGTTGAGAAACCATCAAAATTTTCGCAAGTCTGATACTCGAAACCAATAACTACTACGGCCTAGGGCAAAAATACACATACCGCTGTAATCGGGCGAGTTTCTACTTTCAGATGCAACAGGAATTTCTCGAGTTCGACAATCCGTCCGCGAGTTATCGGAGTTTGAAGTTAAGGAATGGTTGAGAAATCATCAAAATTTTCGCAAGTGTGATACTCGAAACCAATAACTGGAATGGCCCAGGGGAAAAGTAAACACACCATTGTAATGGGGCGAGTTTCTACTTTCAGATGCAATAGGAAATTCTCGAGTTCCTCAATCCGTTCGAGAGATATGGGAGTTTGAGGTTAAGGAATGGTTGAGAAACCACCAAAATTTTCGCAAGTCTGATACTCGAAACCAATAACTGGAATGGCCTAGGGGAAAAGTACACACACCATTGTAATCGGGCGAGTTTCCACTTTCAAATGCAACAGGAATTTGTCGAGTTCATCATTCCGTTCGCGAGATATGGGTGTTTGAAGTTAAGGAATGGTTGAGAAACCATCAAAATTTTCGCTGGTCTGATACTCGAAACCAATAACTGGAATGGCCAAGGGGAAAGGTACACACGCCATTGTAATCCGGCGAGTTTCTACTTTCAGACGCAACAGGAATTTCTCGAGTTCGCCAATCCGTTCGCGAGGTATGGAAGTTTGAAGTTAAGGAATGGTTGAGATCCCATAAAAATTTTCGCAAGTCTGATACTCGTAACCAATAACTACAAAGGCCTAGGGGAAAAATACACATACCTTTGTAATCGGGCGAGTTTCTACTTTCAGATGCAACAGGAATTTCTCGAGTTCGCCAATCCGTTCGCGAGGTATCGGAGTTTGAAGTGAAGGAATGGTTGAGAAACCATCAAAATTTTCGCAAGTCTGATACTCGAAACCAATAACTGGAATGGCCAAGAGGAAAAGTACACACGCCATTGTAATCCGGCGGGTTTCCACTTTCAGATGCAACAGGAATTTCTCGAGTTCGTCATTCCGTTCGCGAGATATGGGACTTTGAAGTTAAGGAATGGTTGAGAATCATAAAAATTTTCGCAAGTCTGATACTCGAAACCAATAACTACTACGGCCTAGGGCAAAAATACACATACCGTTGTAATCGGGCGAGTTGCTACTTTCAGATGCAACAGGAATTTCTCGAGTTCGACAATCCGTTCGCGAGATATGGGAGTTTGAAGTTAAGGAATGGTTGAGAAACCATCAAAATTTTCGCTGGTCTGACACTCGAAACCAATAACTGGAATGGCCAAGGGGAAAAGTACACACGCCATTGTAATCGGGCGAGTTTCCACTTTCAGATGCAGCAGGAATTTCTCGGGTTCATCATTCCGTTCCCGAGATATTGGTGTTTGAAGTTAAGGAATGGTTGGGAAACCATCAAAATTTTCGCTGGTCTGATACTCGAAACCAATAACTGGAATGGCCAAGAGGAAAAGTACACACGCCATTGTAATCCGGCGGGTTTCCACTTTCAGATGCAACAGGAATTTCTCGAGTTCGTCATTCCGTTCGCGAGATATGGGACTTTGAAGTTAAGGAATGGTTGAGAATCATAAAAATTTTCGCAAGTCTGATACTCGAAACCAATAACTACAAACGCCTAGGGGAAAAATACACATACCTTTGTAATCGGGCGAGATTCTTCTTTCAGATGCAACAGGAATTTCTCGAGTTCGTCAATCCTTTCGCGAGATATGGGAGTTTGAAGTTAAGGAATGGTTGAGGAACCATAAAAATTTTCGCAAGTCTGATACTCGAAACCAATAACTACAAAGGCCTAGGGGAAAAATACACATACCTTTGTAATCGGGCGAGTTTCTACTTTCAGATGCAACAGGAATTTCTCGAGTTCGTCAATCCGTTCGCGAGATATGGGAGTTTGAAGTTAAGTAATGGTTGAGAAACCATCAAAATTTTCGCTGGTCTGATACGCGACACCAATAACGGGAATGGCCAAGGGGAAAAGTACACACGCCATTGTAATCGGGCGAGTTTCCACTTTCAGATGCAACAGGAATTTCTCGAGTTAGCCAATCCGTTCCCGAGGTATCGGAGTTTGAAGTTAAGGAATGGTTGAGAAACCATCAAAATTTTCGCAAGTCTGATACTCGAAACCAATAACTACTATGGCCTAGGGCAAAAATACACATACCGTTGTAATCGGGCGAGTTTCTGCTTTCAGATGCAATAGAAAATTCTCGCGTTCGTCAATCCGTTCGTGAGATATGGGAGGTTGAAGTTAAGGAATGGTTGAGAAACCATCAAAATTTTCGCAAGTGTGATACTCGAAACCAATAACTGGAATGGCCCAGGGGAAAAGTAAACACACCATTGTAATGGGGCGAGTTTCTACTTTCAGATGCAATAGGAAATTCTCGAGTTCCTCAATCCGTTCGAGAGATATGGGAGTTTGAGGTTAAGGAATGGTTGAGAAACCACCAAAATTTTCGCAAGTCTGATACTCGAAACCAATAACTGGAATGGCCTAGGGGAAAAGTACACACACCATTGTAATCGGGCGAGTTTCCACTTTCAAATGCAACAGGAATTTGTCGAGTTCATCATTCCGTTCGCGAGATATGGGTGTTTGAAGTTAAGGAATGGTTGAGAAACCATCAAAATTTTCGCTGGTCTGATACTCGAAACCAATAACTGGAATGGCCAAGGGGAAAGGTACACACGCCATTGTAATCCGGCGAGTTTCTACTTTCAGACGCAACAGGAATTTCTCGAGTTCGCCAATCCGTTCGCGAGGTATGGAAGTTTGAAGTTAAGGAATGGTTGAGATCCCATAAAAATTTTCGCAAGTCTGATACTCGTAACCAATAACTACAAAGGCCTAGGGGAAAAATACACATACCTTTGTAATCGGGCGAGTTTCTACTTTCAGATGCAACAGGAATTTCTCGAGTTCGCCAATCCGTTCGCGAGGTATCGGAGTTTGAAGTGAAGGAATGGTTGAGAAACCATCAAAATTTTCGCAAGTCTGATACTCGAAACCAATAACTGGAATGGCCAAGAGGAAAAGTACACACGCCATTGTAATCCGGCGGGTTTCCACTTTCAGATGCAACAGGAATTTCTCGAGTTCGTCATTCCGTTCGCGAGATATGGGACTTTGAAGTTAAGGAATGGTTGAGAATCATAAAAATTTTCGCAAGTCTGATACTCGAAACCAATAACTACTACGGCCTAGGGCAAAAATACACATACCGTTGTAATCGGGCGAGTTGCTACTTTCAGATGCAACAGGAATTTCTCGAGTTCGACAATCCGTTCGCGAGATATGGGAGTTTGAAGTTAAGGAATGGTTGAGAAACCATCAAAATTTTCGCTGGTCTGATACTCGAAACCAATAACTGGAATGGCCAAGGGGAAAAGTACACACGCCATTGTAATCGGGCGAGTTTCCACTTTCAGATGCAGCAGGAATTTCTCGGGTTCATCATTCCGTTCCCGAGATATTGGTGTTTGAAGTTAAGGAATGGTTGGGAAACCATCAAAATTTTCGCTGGTCTGATACTCGAAACCAATAACTGGAATGGCCAAGAGGAAAAGTACACACGCCATTGTAATCCGGCGGGTTTCCACTTTCAGATGCAACAGGAATTTCTCGAGTTCGTCATTCCGTTCGCGAGATATGGGACTTTGAAGTTAAGGAATGGTTGAGAATCATAAAAATTTTCGCAAGTCTGATACTCGAAACCAATAACTACAAACGCCTAGGGGAAAAATACACATACCTTTGTAATCGGGCGAGATTCTTCTTTCAGATGCAACAGGAATTTCTCGAGTTCGTCAATCCTTTCGCGAGATATGGGAGTTTGAAGTTAAGGAATGGTTGAGGAACCATAAAAATTTTCGCAAGTCTGATACTCGAAACCAATAACTACAAAGGCCTAGGGGAAAAATACACATACCTTTGTAATCGGGCGAGTTTCTACTTTCAGATGCAACAGGAATTTCTCGAGTTCGTCAATCCGTTCGCGAGATATGGGAGTTTGAAGTTAAGTAATGGTTGAGAAACCATCAAAATTTTCGCTGGTCTGATACGCGACACCAATAACGGGAATGGCCAAGGGGAAAAGTACACACGCCATTGTAATCGGGCGAGTTTCCACTTTCAGATGCAACAGGAATTTCTCGAGTTAGCCAATCCGTTCCCGAGGTATCGGAGTTTGAAGTTAAGGAATGGTTGAGAAACCATCAAAATTTTCGCAAGTCTGATACTCGAAACCAATAACTACTATGGCCTAGGGCAAAAATACACATACCGTTGTAATCGGGCGAGTTTCTGCTTTCAGATGCAATAGAAAATTCTCGCGTTCGTCAATCCGTTCGTGAGATATGGGAGGTTGAAGTTAAGGAATGGTTGAGAAACCATCAAAATTTTCGCAAGTGTGATACTCGAAACCAATAACTGGAATGGCCTAGGGGAAAAGTACACACACCATTGTAAAGGGGCGAGTTTCTACTTTCAGATGCAACAGGAATTTCTCGAGTTCGTCAATCCGTTCGCGAGATATGGGAGTTTGAAGTTAAGGAATGGTTGAGAAACCATCAAAATTTTCGCTGGTCTGATACGCGAAACCAATAACTGGAATGGCCTAGGCGAAAAGTACACACACCATTGGAATCGGGCGAGTTTCTAGTTTCAGAGGCAACAGGAATTTCTCAATTTCCTCAGTCCGTTCGCGAGATATAGTAGTTTGAAGTGAAGGAATGGTTGAGAAACCATCATAGTTTCGCAAGTCTGATACTCAAAACCAATAACTACAATGGCCTAGGGGAAAAGTGCACACACCATTGTAATCGGTCGAGTTTCTACTATCAGATGCAACAGGAATTTCTCGAGTTCGTCTATCCGTTCGCGAGATATGGGAGTTTGAAGTTAAGGAATGGTTGAGAAACCATCAACAATTTCGCATGTCTGATGCTAGAAACGAATAACTGGAATGGCCTAGGGGAAAGGTACAGACACCATTGTAATCGGGCGAGTTTCTACTTTCAGATCTAACAGAAATTTTTCGGATTCGTCAATCCGTTCGCGAGATATGGGAGTTTGAAGTTAAGGAATGGTTGAGAAACCATCAAAATTTTCGCAAGTCTGATACTCGAAACCAATAACTGGAATGGCCTAGGGGAAAAGTGCACACACAATTGTAATCGGTCGAGTTTCTACTATCAGATGCAACAGGAATTTCTCGAGTTCGTCTATCCGTTCGCGAGATATGGGAGTTTGAAGTTAAGGAATGGTTGGGAAACCATCAAAATTTTCGCAAGTCTGATACTCGAAACCAATAACTGGAATGGCCTAGGGGAAAAGTGCACACACCATTGTAATCGGTCGAGTTTCTACTATCAGATGCAACAGGAATTTCTCGAGTTCGTCAATCCGTTCGCGAGATATGGGAGTTTGAAGTTAAGTAATGGTTGAGAAACCATCAAAATTTTCGCTGGTCTGATACGCGACACCAATAACGGGAATGGCCAAGGGGAAAAGTACACACGCCATTGTAATCGGGCGAGTTTCTACTTTCAGATGCAACAGGAATTTCTCGAGTTCGCCAATCCGTTCGCGAGGTATGGAAGTTTGAAGTTAAGGAATGGTTGAGATCCCATAAAAATTTTCGCAAGTCTGATACTCGTAACCAATAACTACAAAGGCCTAGGGGAAAAATACACATACCTTTGTAATCGGGCGAGTTTCTACTTTCAGATGCAACAGGAATTTCTCGAGTTCGCCAATCCGTTCGCGAGGTATCGGAGTTTGAAGTGAAGGAATGGTTGAGAAACCATCAAAATTTTCGCAAGTCTGATACTCGAAACCAATAACTGGAATGGCCAAGAGGAAAAGTACACACGCCATTGTAATCCGGCGGGTTTCCACTTTCAGATGCAACAGGAATTTCTCGAGTTCGTCATTCCGTTCGCGAGATATGGGACTTTGAAGTTAAGGAATGGTTGAGAATCATAAAAATTTTCGCAAGTCTGATACTCGAAACCAATAACTACTACGGCCTAGGGCAAAAATACACATACCGTTGTAATCGGGCGAGTTGCTACTTTCAGATGCAACAGGAATTTCTCGAGTTCGACAATCCGTTCGCGAGATATGGGAGTTTGAAGTTAAGGAATGGTTGAGAAACCATCAAAATTTTCGCTGGTCTGATACTCGAAACCAATAACTGGAATGGCCAAGGGGAAAAGTACACACGCCATTGTAATCGGGCGAGTTTCCACTTTCAGATGCAGCAGGAATTTCTCGGGTTCATCATTCCGTTCCCGAGATATGGGTGTTTGAAGTTAAGGAATGGTTGGGAAACCATCAAAATTTTCGCTGGTCTGATACTCGAAACCAATAACTGGAATGGCCAAGAGGAAAAGTACACACGCCAATGTAATCCGGCGGGTTTCCACTTTCAGATGCAACAGGAATTTCTCGAGTTCGTCATTCCGTTCGCGAGATATGGGACTTTGAAGTTAAGGAATGGTTGAGAATCATAAAAATTTTCGCAAGTCTGATACTCGAAACCAATAACTACAAGCGCCTAGGGGAAAAATACACATACCTTTGTAATCGGGCGAGATTCTTCTTTCAGATGCAACAGGAATTTCTCGAGTTCGTCAATCCTTTCGCGAGATATGGGAGTTTGAAGTTAAGGAATGGTTGAGGAACCATAAAAATTTTCGCAAGTCTGATACTCGAAACCAATAACTACAAAGGCCTAGGGGAAAAATACACATACCTTTGTAATCGGGCGAGTTTCTACTTTCAGATGCAACAGGAATTTCTCGAGTTCGTCAATCCGTTCGCGAGATATGGGAGTTTGAAGTTAAGTAATGGTTGAGAAACCATCAAAATTTTCGCTGGTCTGATACGCGACACCAATAACGGGAATGGCCAAGGGGAAAAGTACACACGCCATTGTAATCGGGCGAGTTTCCACTTTCAGATGCAACAGGAATTTCTCGAGTTAGCCAATCCGTTCCCGAGGTATCGGAGTTTGAAGTTAAGGAATGGTTGAGAAACCATCAAAATTTTCGCAAGTCTGATACTCGAAACCAATAACTACTATGGCCTAGGGCAAAAATACACATACCGTTGTAATCGGGCGAGTTTCTGCTTTCAGATGCAATAGAAAATTCTCGCGTTCGTCAATCCGTTCGTGAGATATGGGAGGTTGAAGTTAAGGAATGGTTGAGAAACCATCAAAATTTTCGCAAGTGTGATACTCGAAACCAATAACTGGAATGGCCTAGGGGAAAAGTACACACACCATTGTAAAGGGGCGAGTTTCTACTTTCAGATGCAACAGGAATTTCTCGAGTTCGTCAATCCGTTCGCGAGATATGGGAGTTTGAAGTTAAGGAATGGTTGAGAAACCATCAAAATTTTCGCTGGTCTGATACGCGAAACCAATAACTGGAATGGCCTAGGCGAAAAGTACACACACCATTGGAATCGGGCGAGTTTCTAGTTTCAGAGGCAACAGGAATTTCTCAATTTCCTCAGTCCGTTCGCGAGATATAGTAGTTTGAAGTGAAGGAATGGTTGAGAAACCATCATAGTTTCGCAAGTCTGATACTCAAAACCAATAACTACAATGGCCTAGGGGAAAAGTGCACACACCATTGTAATCGGTCGAGTTTCTACTATCAGATGCAACAGGAATTTCTCGAGTTCGTGTATCCGTTCGCGAGATATGGGAGTTTGAAGTTAAGGAATGGTTGAGAAACCATCAACAATTTCGCATGTCTGATGCTAGAAACGAATAACTGGAATGGCCTAGGGGAAAGGTACAGACACCATTGTAATCGGGCGAGTTTCTACTTTCAGATCTAACAGAAATTTTTCGGATTCGTCAATCCGTTCGCGAGATATGGGAGTTTGAAGTTAAGGAATGGTTGAGAAACCATCAAAATTTTCGCAAGTCTGATACTCGAAACCAATAACTGGAATGGCCTAGGGGAAAAGTGCACACACCATTGTAATCGGTCGAGTTTCTACTATCAGATGCAACAGGAATTTCTCGAGTTCGTCTATCCGTTCGCGAGATATGGGAGTTTGAAGTTAAGGAATGGTTGAGAAACCATCAACAATTTCGCATGTCTGATGCTAGAAACGAATAACTGGAATGGCCTAGGGGAAAGGTACAGACACCATTGTAATCGGGCGAGTTTCTTCTTTCAGATCTAACAGAAATTTTTCGGATTCGTCAATCCGTTCGCGAGATATGGGAGTTTGAAGTTAAGGAATGGTTGAGAAACCATCAAAATTTTCCCCAGTCTGATACTCGAAACCAATAACTACAAAGGCCTAGGGGAAAAATACACATACCTTTGTAATCGGGCGAGTTTCCACTTTCAGATGCAACAGGAATTTCTCGAGTTCATCATTCCGTTCGCGAGATATGGAAGTTTGAAGTTAAGGAATGGTTGAAAAACCATCAAAATTTTCGCAAGTGTGATACTCGAAACCAATAACTGGAGTGGCCTACGGGAAAAGTACACACACCATTGTAATCGGGCGAGTTTCTTCTTTCAGATGCAACAGGCATTTCTCGAGTTCGTCAATCCGTTCGCGAGGTATGGGAGTTTGAATTTAAGGAATGGTTGAGGATCCATCAAAATTTTCGCAAGTCTGATACTCGAAACCAATAACTACAAAGGCCTAGGGGAAAAATACACATACATTTGTAATCGGGCGAGTTTCTACTTTCAGATGCAACTGGAATTTCTCGAGTTCGTCAATCCGTTCGCGAGATATGGAAGTTTAAAGTTAAGGAATGCTTGAGAATCCATCAAAATTTTCGCTGGTCTGATACTCGAAACCAACAACTGGAATGGCCTAGGGGAAAAGTAGACACACCGTTGTAATCGGGCGAGTTTCTGCTTTTAGATGCAATAGGAATTTCTCGAGTTCGTCATTCCGTTCGCGAGATATGGGAGTTTGAAGTTAAAGAATGCTTGAGAGACCATCAAAATTTTCGCAAGTCTGATACTCGAAACCAATAACTACAAAGGCATAGGGGAAAAATGCACATACTTTTGTAATCGGGCGAGTTTCCACTTTCAGATGCAATAGGAATTTCTCGAGTTCGTCATTCCGTTCGCGAGATATGGGAGTTTGAAGTTAAGGAACGGTTGAGCAACCATCAAAATTTTCGCAATTCTGATACTCGAAACCAATAACTACTATGGCCTAGGGCAAAACTGCACATACCGTTGAAATCGGACGAGTTTCTGCTTTCAGATGCAACAGGTATTTCTCGAGTTCGTCAATCCGTTCGCGAGATATGGGAGTTTGAAGTTAAGGAATGTTTGAGAAACCATCAAAATTATCGCAAGTCTGATACTCGAAACCAATAACTACAAAGGCATAGGGGAAAAATACACATACCGTTGTAATCGGGCGAGTTTCTGCTTTCAGATGCAATAGGAAATTCTCGAGTTCGTCAATCCGATCGCGAGATATGGAAGTTTGAAGTTAAGGAATGCTTGAGAAACCATCAAAATTTTCGCTGGTCTGATACTCGAAACCAACAACTGGAATCGCCTAGGGGAAAAGTACACACACCGTTGTATTCGGGCGAGTTTCTGCTTTCAGAAGCAATAGGAAATTCTCGACCTCGTCAATCCGTTCGCGAGATATGGGAGTTGGAAATTAAGGAATGGTTGAGAAACCATCAAAATTTTCGCAAGTCTGATACTCGAAACCAATAACTACAATGGCCTAGGGGAAAAATACACATACCGTTGTAATCGGGCGGGTTTCTGCTTTCAGATGCAATAGGAAATTCTCCAGTTCGTCAATCCGTTCGCGAGATATGGAAGTTTGAAGTTAAGGAATGGTTGAAAAACCATCACAATTTTGGCAAGTCTGATACTCGAAACCAATAACTACTATGGCCTAGGGCAAAAATACACGTACCGTTGTAATCGGGCGTGTTTCTGCTTTCAGATGCAATAGGAAATTCTCGAGTTCGTCAATCCGTTCGCGAGATATGGGAGTTTGAAGTTAAGGAATGGTAGAGAAACCATCAAAATTTTCGCAACTCTGATACTCGAAACCAATAACTACAATGGCCTAGGGGGAAAATACACACACCATTGTAATCGTGCGAGTTTCTACTTTCAGATGCAACAGGAATTTCTCGAGTTCGTCATTCCATTCGCGAGATATGGGAGTTTGAAGTTAAGGAATGGTAGAGAAACCATCAAAATTTTCGCAAGTCTCATACTCGAAACCAATAACTACAAAGGCATAGGGGAAAAATGCACATACCTTTGTAATCGGGCGAGTTTCCACTTCCAGATGCAACAGGAATTTCTCGAGTTCGTCATTCCGTTCGCGAGATATGGGAGTTTGAAGTTAAGGAATGGTTGAGAAACCATCAAAATTTTCGCAATTCTGATGCTAGAAACCAATAACTACAATGGCCTAGGGGAAAAATACACATACCGTTGTAATCGGGCGAGTTTCTGCTTTCAGATGCAACAGGAATTTCTCGAGTTCGTCAATCCGTTCGCGAGATATGGGAGTTTGAAGTTAAGGAATGGTTGAGAAATCATCAAAATTTTCGCAAGCCTGATACACGAATCCAATAACTACAAAGGCCTAGGGGAAAAATACACGTACCGTTGTAATCGGGCGAGTTTCTGCTTTCAGATGCAATAGGAAATTCTCGAGTTCGTCATTCCGTTCGCGAGATATGGGAGTTTGAAGTTAAGGAATGGTTGAGAAACCATCAAAATTTTCGCAAGTCTCATACTCGAAACCAATAATTACAAAGGCATAGGGGAAAAATGCACATACCTTTGTAATCGGGCGAGTTTCCACTTCTATATGCAACAGGAATTTCTCGAGTTCGTCATTCCGTTCGCGAGATATGGGAGTTTGAAGTTAAGGAACGGTTGAGAAACCATCAAAATTTTCGCAAGTCTGATACTCGAAACAAATAACTACAAATGCCTAGGGGATAAATACACATACCGTTGTAATCGGGCGAGATTCTACTTTCACATGCAACAGGAATTTCTCACGTTCGTCAATCCGTTCGCGAGATATGGGAGTTTGAAGTTAAGGAATGGTTGAGAAACCATCAAAATTTTCGTTGGCCTGATACTTGAAACCAATAACTGGAATGGCCTAGGGGAAAAGTACATACACCATTGTAATCGGGCAAGCTTCTACTATCAGATACAACAGGAATTTCTCGAGATCGTCAATGCGATCGCGAGATATGGGAGTTTGAAGTTAAGGAATGGTTGAGAAATCATCAAAATTTTCGCAAGCCTGATACTCGAAACCAATAACTACAATGGCCTAGGGGAAAAATACACACACCGTTGTAATCGGGCGAGTTTCTGCTTTTAGATGCAATAGGAAATTCTCGAGTTCGTCAATCCGTTCGCGAGATATGGAAGTGTGAAAATAAGGAATGGTTGAGAAACCATCAAAATTTTCGCAAGTCTGATACTCGAAACCAATAACTACAAATGCCTAGGGGAAAAATACACATACCGTTGTAATCGGGCGAGATTCTGCTTTCAGACGCAATAGGAATTTCTCGAGTTCGTCAATCCGTTCGCGGGATATGGGAGTTTGAAGTTAAGGTATGCTTAAGAAACCATCAAAATTCTCGCTGGTCTGATACTCGAAACCAACAACTGGAATGGCCTAGGGGAAAAGTATATACACCATTGTAATCGAGCGAGTTTCTACTTTCAGATACAACAGGAATTTCTCGCGTTCGTCAATGCGTTCGCGAGATATGGGAGTTTGAAGTTAAGGAATGGTTGAGAAATCATCAAAATTTTCGCAAGCCTGATACACGAATCCAATAACTACTATGGCCTAGGGCAAAAATACACATACCGTTGTAATCGGGCGAGTTTCTGCTTTCAGACGCAATAGGAATTTCTCACGTTCGTCAATCCGTTCGCGAGATATGGGAGTTTGAAGTTAAGGAATGGTTGAGAAACCATCAAAATTTTCGCAAGTCTGATACTCGAAACAAATAACTACAAATGCCTAGGGGATAAATACACATACCGTTGTAATCGGGCGAGATTCTACTTTCACATGCAACAGGAATTTCTCACGTTCGTCAATCCGTTCGCGAGATATGGGAGTATGAAGTTAAGGAATGGTTGAGAAACCATCAAAATTTTCGTTGGTCTGATACTTGAAACCAATAACTGGAATGGCCTAGGGGAAAAGTACATACACCATTGTAATCGGGCAAGTTTCTACTATCAGATACAACAGGAATTTCTCGAGTTCGTCAATGCGATCGCGAGATATGGGAGTTTGAAGTTAAGGAATGGTTGAGAAATCATCAAAATTTTCGCAATTCTGATACTCGAAACCAACAACCACTGTGGCCTAGGGCAAAAATACACATACCGTTGTAATCGGGCGAGTTTCTGCTTTCAGATGCAATAGGAAATTCTCGAGTTCGTCAATCCGGTCGCGAGATATGGAAGTTTGAAGTTAAGGAATGCTTGAGAAACCATCAAAATTTTCGCTGGTCTGATACTCGAAACCAACAACTGGAATGGCCTAGGGGAAAAGTAGACACACCGTTGTAATCGGGCGAGTTTCTGCTTTTAGATGCAATAGGAATTTCTCGAGTTCGTCATTCCGTTCGCGAGATATGGGAGTTTGAAGTTAAAGAATGCTTGAGAGACCATCAAAATTTTCGCAAGTCTGATACTCGAAACCAATAACTACAAAGGCATAGGGGAAAAATGCACATACTTTTGTAATCGGGCGAGTTTCCACTTTCAGATGCAATCGGAATTTCTCGAGTTCGTCAATTCGTTCGCGAGATATGGGAGTTTGAAGTTAAGGAATGCTTGAGAAACCATCAAAATTATCGCAATTCGGATGCTAGAAACGAATAACTGGAATTGCCTAGGGGAAAAGTACACAGACCATTAAAATCGGGCGAGTTTCTACATTCAGATGCAACAGGAATTTCTCGAGTTCGTCATTCCATTCGCGAGATATGGGAGTTTGAAGTTAAGGAATGGTAGAGAAACCATCAAAATTTTCGCAACTCTGATACTCGAAACCAATAACTACAATGGCCTAGGGGGAAAATACACGTACCGTTGTAATCGGGCGTGTTTCTGCTTTCAGATGCAATAGGAAATTCTCGAGTTCGTCAATCCGTTCGCGAGATATGGGAGTTTGAAGTTAAGGAATGGTAGAGAAACCATCAAAATTTTCGCAACTCTGATACTCGAAACCAATAACTACAATGGCCTAGGGGGAAAATACACACACCATTGTAATCGTGCGAGTTTCTACTTTCAGATGCAACAGGAATTTCTCGAGTTCGTCATTCCATTCGCGAGATATGGGAGTTTGAAGTTAAGGAATGGTAGAGAAACCATCAAAATTTTCGCAAGTCTCATACTCGAAACCAATAACTACAAAGGCATAGGGGAAAAATGCACATACCTTTGTAATCGGGCGAGTTTCCACTTCCAGATGCAACAGGAATTTCTCGAGTTCGTCATTCCGTTCGCGAGATATGGGAGTTTGAAGTTAAGGAATGGTTGAGAAACCATCAAAATTTTCGCAATTCTGATGCTAGAAACCAATAACTACAATGGCCTAGGGGAAAAATACACATACCGTTGTAATCGGGCGAGTTTCTGCTTTCAGATGCAACAGGAATTACTCGAGTTCGTCAATCCGTTCGCGAGATATGGGAGTTTGAAGTTAAGGAATGGTTGAGAAATCATCAAAATTTTCGCAAGCCTGATACACGAATCCAATAACTACAAAGGCCTAGGGGAAAAATACACGTACCGTTGTAATCGGGCGAGTTTCTGCTTTCAGATGCAATAGGAAATTCTCGAGTTCGTCATTCCGTTCGCGAGATATGGGAGTTTGAAGTTAAGGAATGGTTGAGAAACCATCAAAATTTTCGCAAGTCTCATACTCGAAACCAATAATTACAAAGGCATAGGGGAAAAATGCACATACCTTTGTAATCGGGCGAGTTTCCACTTCTAGATGCAACAGGAATTTCTCGAGTTCGTCATTCCGTTCGCGAGATATGGGAGTTTGAAGTTAAGGAACGGTTGAGAAACCATCAAAATTTTCGCAAGTCTGATACTCGAAACAAATAACTACAAATGCCTAGGGGATAAATACACATACCGTTGTAATCGGGCGAGATTCTACTTTCACATGCAACAGGAATTTCTCACGTTCGTCAATCCGTTCGCGAGATATGGGAGTTTGAAGTTAAGGAATGGTTGAGAAACCATCAAAATTTTCGTTGGCCTGATACTTGAAACCAATAACTGGAATGGCCTAGGGGAAAAGTACATACACCATTGTAATCGGGCAAGCTTCTACTATCAGATACAACAGGAATTTCTCGAGTTCGTCAATGCGATCGCGAGATATGGGAGTTTGAAGTTAAGGAATGGTTGAGAAATCATCAAAATTTTCGCAAGCCTGATACTCGAAACCAATAACTACAATGGCCTAGGGGAAAAATACACACACCGTTGTAATCGGGCGAGTTTCTGCTTTTAGATGCAATAGGAAATTCTCGAGTTCGTCAATCCGTTCGCGAGATATGGAAGTGTGAAAATAAGGAATGGTTGAGAAACCATCAAAATTTTCGCAAGTCTGATACTCGAAACCAATAACTACAAATGCCTAGGGGAAAAATACACATACCGTTGTAATCGGGCGAGATTCTGCTTTCAGACGCAATAGGAATTTCTCGAGTTCGTCAATCCGTTCGCGGGATATGGGAGTTTGAAGTTAAGGTATGCTTAAGAAACCATCAAAATTCTCGCTGGTCTGATACTCGAAACCAACAACTGGAATGGCCTAGGGGAAAAGTATATACACCATTGTAATCGAGCGAGTTTCTACTTTCAGATACAACAGGAATTTCTCGCGTTCGTCAATGCGTTCGCGAGATATGGGAGTTTGAAGTTAAGGAATGGTTGAGAAATCATCAAAATTTTCGCAAGCCTGATACACGAATCCAATAACTACTATGGCCTAGGGCAAAAATACACATACCGTTGTAATCGGGCGAGTTTCTGCTTTCAGACGCAATAGGAATTTCTCACGTTCGTCAATCCGTTCGCGAGATATGGGAGTTTGAAGTTAAGGAATGGTTGAGAAACCATCAAAATTTTCGCAAGTCTGATACTCGAAACAAATAACTACAAATGCCTAGGGGATAAATACACATACCGTTGTAATCGGGCGAGATTCTACTTTCACATGCAACAGGAATTTCTCACGTTCGTCAATCCGTTCGCGAGATATGGGAGTATGAAGTTAAGGAATGGTTGAGAAACCATCAAAATTTTCGTTGGTCTGATACTTGAAACCAATAACTGGAATGGCCTAGGGGAAAAGTACATACACCATTGTAATCGGGCAAGTTTCTACTATCAGATACAACAGGAATTTCTCGAGTTCGTCAATGCGATCGCGAGATATGGGAGTTTGAAGTTAAGGAATGGTTGAGAAATCATCAAAATTTTCGCAATTCTGATACTCGAAACCAACAACCACTGTGGCCTAGGGCAAAAATACACATACCGTTGTAATCGGGCGAGTTTCTGCTTTCAGATGCAATAGGAAATTCTCGAGTTCGTCAATCCGGTCGCGAGATATGGAAGTTTGAAGTTAAGGAATGCTTGAGAAACCATCAAAATTTTCGCTGGTCTGATACTCGAAACCAACAACTGGAATGGCCTAGGGGAAAAGTAGACACACCGTTGTAATCGGGCGAGTTTCTGCTTTTAGATGCAATAGGAATTTCTCGAGTTCGTCATTCCGTTCGCGAGATATGGGAGTTTGAAGTTAAAGAATGCTTGAGAGACCATCAAAATTTTCGCAAGTCTGATACTCGAAACCAATAACTACAAAGGCATAGGGGAAAAATGCACATACTTTTGTAATCGGGCGAGTTTCCACTTTCAGATGCAATCGGAATTTCTCGAGTTCGTCAATTCGTTCGCGAGATATGGGAGTTTGAAGTTAAGGAATGCTTGAGAAACCATCAAAATTATCGCAATTCGGATGCTAGAAACGAATAACTGGAATTGCCTAGGGGAAAAGTACACAGACCATTAAAATCGGGCGAGTTTCTACATTCAGATGCAACAGGAATTTATCGAGTTCGTCATTCCGTTCGCGAGATATGGGAGTTTGAAGTTAAGGAATGGTTGAGCAACCATCAAAATTTTCGCAAGTCTGATACTCGAAACCAATAACTACAATGGCCTAGGGGAAAAATACACATACCGTTGTAATCGGGCGGGTTTCTGCTTTCAGATGCAATAGGAAATTCTCCAGTTCGTCAATCCGTTCGCGAGATATGGAAGTTTGAAGTTAAGGAATGCTTGAGAAATCATCAAAATTTTCGCTGGTCTGATACTCGAAACCAACAACTGGAATGGCCTAGGGGAAAAGTAGACACACCGTTGTAATCGGGCGAGTTTCTGCTTTTAGATGCAATAGGAATTTCTCGAGTTCGTCATTCCGTTCGCGAGATATGGGAGTTTGAAGTTAAAGAATGCTTGAGAGACCATCAAAATTTTCGCAAGTCTGATACTCGAAACCAATAACTACAAAGGCATAGGGGAAAAATGCACATACTTTTGTAATCGGGCGAGTTTCCACTTTCAGATGCAATAGGAATTTCTCGAGTTCGTCATTCCGTTCGCGAGATATGGGAGTTTGAAGTTAAGGAATGCTTGAGAATCCATCAAAATTATCGCAATTCGGATGCTAGAAACGAATAACTGGAATTGCCTAGGGGAAAAGTACACAGACCATTAAAATCGGGCGAGTTTCTACTTTCAGATGCAACAGGAATTTCTCGAGTTCGTCATTCCGTTCGCGAGATATGGGAGTTTGAAGTTAAGGAATGGTTGAGAAACCATCACAATTTTCGCAAGTCTGATACTCGAAACCAATAACCACTGTGGCCTAGGGCAAAAATACACATACCGTTGTAATCGGGCGAGTTTCTGCTTTCAGATGCAATAGGAAATTCTCGAGTTCGTCAATCCGATCGCGAGATATGGAAATTTGAAGTTAAGGAATGCTTGAGAAACCATCAAAATTTTCGCTGGTCTGATACTCGAAACCAACAACTGGAATGGCCTAGGGGAAAAGTACACACACCGTTGTATTCGGGCGAGTTTCTGCTTTCAGAAGCAATAGGAAATTCTCGAGCTCGTCAATCCGTTCGCGAGATATGGGAGTTGGAAATTAAGGAATGGTTGAGCAACCATCAAAATTTTCGCAAGTCTGATACTCGAAACCAATAACTACAATGGCCTAGGGGAAAAATACACATACCGTTGTAATCGGGCGGGTTTCTGCTTTCAGATGCAATAGGAAATTCTCCAGTTCGTCAATCCGTTCGCGAGATATGGAAGTTTGAAGTTAAGGAATGCTTGAGAAACCATCAAAATTTTCGCTGGTCTGATACTCGAAACCAACAACTGGAATGGCCTAGGGGAAAAGTAGACACACCGTTGTAATCGGGCGAGTTTCTGCTTTTAGATGCAATAGGAATTTCTCGAGTTCGTCATTCCGTTCGCGAGATATGGGAGTTTGAAGTTAAAGAATGCTTGAGAGACCATCAAAATTTTCGCAAGTCTGATACTCGAAACCAATAACTACAAAGGCATAGGGGAAAAATGCACATACTTTTGTAATCGGGCGAGTTTCCACTTTCAGATGCAATAGGAATTTCTCGAGTTCGTCATTCCGTTCGCGAGATATGGGAGTTTGAAGTTAAGGAATGCTTGAGAATCCATCAAAATTATCGCAATTCGGATGCTAGAAACGAATAACTGAATTGCCTAGGGGAAAAGTACACAGACCATTAAAATCGGGCGAGTTTCTACTTTCAGATGCAACAGGAAATTCTCGAGTTCGTCATTCCGTTCGCGAGATATGGGAGTTTGAAGTTAAGGAATGGTTGAGAAACCATCACAATTTTCGCAAGTCTGATACTCGAAACCAATAACCACTGTGGCCTAGGGCAAAAATACACATACCGTTGTAATCGGGCGAGTTTCTGCTTTCAGATGCAATAGGAAATTCTCGAGTTCGTCAATCCGATCGCGAGATATGGAAATTTGAAGTTAAGGAATGCTTGAGAAACCATCAAAATTTTCGCTGGTCTGATACTCGAAACCAACAACTGGAATGGCCTAGGGGAAAAGTACACACACCGTTGTATTCGGGCGAGTTTCTGCTTTCAGAAGCAATAGGAAATTCTCGAGCTCGTCCATCCGTTCGCGAGATATGGGAGTTGGAAATTAAGGAATGGTTGAGAAACCATCAAAATTTTCGCAAGTCTGATACTCGAAACCAATAACTACAATGGCCTAGGGGAAAAATACACATACCGTTGTAATCGGGCGGGTTTCTGCTTTCAGATGCAATAGGAAATTCTCCAGTTCGTCAATCCGTTCGCGAGATATGGAAGTTTGAAGTTAAGGAATGCATGAGAAACCATCAAAATTTTCGCTGGTCTGATACTCGAAACCAACAACTGGAATGGCCTAGGGGAAAAGTAGACACACCGTTGTAATCGGGCGAGTTTCTGCTTTTAGATGCAATAGGAATTTCTCGAGTTCGTCATTCCGTTCGCGAGATATGGGAGTTTGAAGTTAAAGAATGCTTGAGAGACCATCAAAATTTTCGCAAGTCTGATACTCGAAACCAATAACTACAAAGGCATAGGGGAAAAATGCACATACTTTTGTAATCGGGCGAGTTTCCACTTTCAGATGCAATAGGAATTTCTCGAGTTCGTCAATTCGTTCGCGAGATATGGGAGTTTGAAGTTAAGGAATGCTTGAGAAACCATCAAAATTATCGCAATTCGGATGCTAGAAACGAGTAACTGGAATTGCCTAGGGGAAAAGTACACAGACCATTAAAATCGGGCGAGTTTCTACTTTCAGATGCAACAGGAATTTCTCGAGTTCGTCATTCCGTTCGCGAGATATGGGAGTTTGAAGTTAAGGAATGGTTGAGAAACCATCACAATTTTCGCAAGTCTGATACTCGAAACCAATAACCACTGTGGCCTAGGGCAAAAATACACATACCGTTGTAATCGGGCGAGTTTCTGCTTTCAGATGCAATAGGAAATTCTCGAGTTCGTCAATCCGATCGCGAGATATGGAAGTTTGAAGTTAAGGAATGCTTGAGAAACCATCAAAATTTTCGCTGGTCTGATACTCGAAACCAACAACTGGAATGGCCTAGGGGAAAAGTACACGCACCGTTGTATTCGGGCGAGTTTCTGCTTTCAGAAGCAATAGGAAATTCTCGAGCTCGTCAATCCGTTCGCGAGATATGGGAGTTGGAAATTAAGGAATGGTTGAGAAACCATCAAAATTTTCGCAAGTCTGATACTCGAAACCAATAACTACAATGGCCTAGGGGAAAAATACACATACCGTTGTAATCGGGCGGGTTTCTGTTTTCAGATGCAATAGGAAATTCTCCAGTTCGTCAATCCGTTCGCGAGATATGGAAGTTTGAAGTTAAGGAATGCTTGAGAAACCATCAAAATTTTCGCTGGTCTGATACTCGAAACCAACAACTGGAATGGCCTAGGGGAAAAGTAGACACACCGTTGTAATCGGGCGAGTTTCTGCTTTTAGATGCAATAGGAATTTCTCGAGTTCGTCATTCCGTTCGCGAGATATGGGAGTTTGAAGTTAAAGAATGCTTGAGAGACCATCAAAATTTTCGCAAGTCTGATACTCGAAACCAATAACTACAAAGGCATAGGGGAAAAATGCACATACTTTTGTAATCGGGCGAGTTTCCACTTTCAGATGCAATAGGAATTTCTCGAGTTCGTCATTCCGTTCGCGAGATATGGGAGTTTGAAGTTAAGGAATGCTTGAGAATCCATCAAAATTATCGCAATTCGGATGATAGAAACGAATAACTGAATTGCCTAGGGGAAAAGTACACAGACCATTAAAATCGGGCGAGTTTCTACTTTCAGATGCAACAGGAAATTCTCGAGTTCGTCATTCCGTTCGCGAGATATGGGAGTTTGAAGTTAAGGAATGGTTGAGAAACCATCACAATTTTCGCAAGTCTGATACTCGAAACCAATAACCACTGTGGCCTAGGGCAAAAATACACATACCGTTGTAATCGGGCGAGTTTCTGCTTTCAGATGCAATAGGAAATTCTCGAGTTCGTCAATCCGATCGCGAGATATGGAAATTTGAAGTTAAGGAATGCTTGAGAAACCATCAAAATTTTCGCTGGTCTGATACTCGAAACCAACAACTGGAATGGCCTAGGGGAAAAGTACACACACCGTTGTATTCGGGCGAGTTTCTGCTTTCAGAAGCAATAGGAAATTCTCGAGCTCGTCCATCCGTTCGCGAGATATGGGAGTTTGAAGTTAAAGAATGCTTGAGAGACCATCAAAATTTTCGCAAGTCTGATACTCGAAACCAATAACTACAAAGGCATAGGGGAAAAATGCACATACTTTTGTAATCGGGCGAGTTTCCACTTTCAGATGCAATAGGAATTTCTCGAGTTCGTCAATTCGTTCGCGAGATATGGGAGTTTGAAGTTAAGGAATGCTTGAGAAACCATCAAAATTATCGCAATTCGGATGCTAGAAACGAGTAACTGGAATTGCCTAGGGGAAAAGTACACAGACCATTAAAATCGGGCGAGTTTCTACTTTCAGATGCAACAGGAATTTCTCGAGTTCGTCATTCCGTTCGCGAGATATGGGAGTTTGAAGTTAAGGAATGGTTGAGAAACCATCACAATTTTCGCAAGTCTGATACTCGAAACCAATAACCACTGTGGCCTAGGGCAAAAATACACATACCGTTGTAATCGGGCGAGTTTCTGCTTTCAGATGCAATAGGAAATTCTCGAGTTCGTCAATCCGATCGCGAGATATGGAAGTTTGAATTTAAGGAATGCTTGAGAAACCATCAAAATTTTCGCTGGTCTGATACTCGAAACCAACAACTGGAATGGCCTAGGGGAAAAGTACACGCACCGTTGTATTCGGGCGAGTTTCTGCTTTCAGAAGCAATAGGAAATTCTCGAGCTCGTCAATCCGTTCGCGAGATATGGGAGTTGGAAATTAAGGAATGGTTGAGAAACCATCAAAATTTTCGCAAGTCTGATACTCGAAACCAATAACTACAATGGCCTAGGGGAAAAATACACATACCGTTGTAATCGGGCGGGTTTCTGCTTTCAGATGCAATAGGAAATTCTCCAGTTCGTCAATCCGTTCGCGAGATATGGAAGTTTGAAGTTAAGGAATGCTTGAGAAACCATCAAAATTTTCGCTGGTCTGATACTCGAAACCAACAACTGGAATGGCCTAGGGGAAAAGTAGACACACCGTTGTAATCGGGCGAGTTTCTGCTTTTAGATGCAATAGGAATTTCTCGAGTTCGTCATTCCGTTCGCGAGATATGGGAGTTTGAAGTTAAAGAATGCTTGAGAGACCATCAAAATTTTCGCAAGTCTGATACTCGAAACCAATAACTACAAAGGCATAGGGGAAAAATGCACATACTTTTGTAATCGGGCGAGTTTCCACTTTCAGATGCAATAGGAATTTCTCGAGTTCGTCAATTCGTTCGCGAGATATGGGAGTTTGAAGTTAAGGAATGCTTGAGAAACCATCAAAATTATCGCAATTCGGATGCTAGAAACGAATAACTGGAATTGCCTAGGGGAAAAGTACACAGACCATTAAAATCGGGCGAGTTTCTACATTCAGATGCAACAGGAATTTCTCGAGTTCGTCATTCCGTTCGCGAGATATGGGAGTTTGAAGTTAAGGAATGGTTGAGAAACCATCACAATTTTCGCAAGTCTGATACTCGAAACCAATAACCACTGTGGCCTAGGGCAAAAATACACATACCGTTGTAATCGGACGAGTTTCTGCTTTCAGATGCAATAGGAAATTCTCGAGTTCGTCAATCCGATCGCGAGATATGGAAGTTTGAAGTTAAGGAATGCTTGAGAAACCATCAAAATTTTCGCTGGTCTGATACTCGAAACCAACAACTGGAATGGCCTAGGGGAAAAGTACACACACCGTTGTATTCGGGCGAGTTTCTGCTTTCAGAAGCAATAGGAAATTCTCGAGCTCGTCAATCCGTTCGCGAGATATGGGAGTTGGAAATTAAGGAATGGTTGAGCAACCATCAAAATTTTCGCAAGTCTGATACTCGAAACCAATAACTACAATGGCCTAGGGGAAAAATACACATACCGTTGTAATCGGGCGGGTTTCTGCTTTCAGATGCAATAGGAAATTCTCCAGTTCGTCAATCCGTTCGCGAGATATGGAAGTTTGAAGTTAAGGAATGCTTGAGAAACCATCAAAATTTTCGCTGGTCTGATACTCGAAACCAACAACTGGAATGGCCTAGGGGAAAAGTAGACACACCGTTGTAATCGGGCGAGTTTCTGCTTTTAGATGCAATAGGAATTTCTCGAGTTCGTCATTCCGTTCGCGAGATATGGGAGTTTGAAGTTAAAGAATGCTTGAGAGACCATCAAAATTTTCGCAAGTCTGATACTCGAAACCAATAACTACAAAGGCATAGGGGAAAAATGCACATACTTTTGTAATCGGGCGAGTTTCCACTTTCAGATGCAATAGGAATTTCTCGAGTTCGTCATTCCGTTCGCGAGATATGGGAGTTTGAAGTTAAGGAATGCTTGAGAATCCATCAAAATTATCGCAATTCGGATGCTAGAAACGAATAACTGGAATTGCCTAGGGGAAAAGTACACAGACCATTAAAATCGGGCGAGTTTCTACTTTCAGATGCAACAGGAATTTCTCGAGTTCGTCATTCCGTTCGCGAGATATGGGAGTTTGAAGTTAAGGAATGGTTGAGAAACCATCACAATTTTCGCAAGTCTGATACTCGAAACCAATAACCACTGTGGCCTAGGGCAAAAATACACATACCGTTGTAATCGGGCGAGTTTCTGCTTTCAGATGCAATAGGAAATTCTCGAGTTCGTCAATCCGATCGCGAGATATGGAAATTTGAAGTTAAGGAATGCTTGAGAAACCATCAAAATTTTCGCTGGTCTGATACTCGAAACCAACAACTGGAATGGCCTAGGGGAAAAGTACACACACCGTTGTATTCGGGCGAGTTTCTGCTTTCAGAAGCAATAGGAAATTCTCGAGCTCGTCAATCCGTTCGCGAGATATGGGAGTTGGAAATTAAGGAATGGTTGAGAAACCATCAAAATTTTCGCAAGTCTGATACTCGAAACCAATAACTACAATGGCCTAGGGGAAAAATACACATACCGTTGTAATCGGGCGGGTTTCTGCTTTCAGATGCAATAGGAAATTCTCCAGTTCGTCAATCCGTTCGCGAGATATGGAAGTTTGAAGTTAAGGAATGCTTGAGAAACCATCAAAATTTTCGCTGGTCTGATACTCGAAACCAACAACAGGAATGGCCTAGGGGAAAAGTAGACACACCGTTGTAATCGGGCGAGTTTCTGCTTTTAGATGCAATAGGAATTTCTCGAGTTCGTCATTCCGTTCGCGAGATATGGGAGTTTGAAGTTAAAGAATGCTTGAGAGACCAACAAAATTTTCGCAAGTCTGATACTCGAAACCAATAACTACAAAGGCATAGGGGAAAAATGCACATACTTTTGTAATCGGGCGAGTTTCCACTTTCAGATGCAATAGGAATTTCTCGAGTTCGTCATTCCGTTCGCGAGATATGGGAGTTTGAAGTTAAGGAATGCTTGAGAATCCATCAAAATTATCGCAATTCGGATGCTAGAAACGAATAACTGAATTGCCTAGGGGAAAAGTACACAGACCATTAAAATCGGGCGAGTTTCTACTTTCAGATGCAACAGGAAATTCTCGAGTTCGTCATTCCGTTCGCGAGATATGGGAGTTTGAAGTTAAGGAATGGTTGAGAAACCATCACAATTTTCGCAAGTCTGATACTCGAAACCAATAACCACTGTGGCCTAGGGCAAAAATACACATACCGTTGTAATCGGGCGAGTTTCTGCTTTCAGATGCAATAGGAAATTCTCGAGTTCGTCAATCCGATCGCGAGATATGGAAATTTGAAGTTAAGGAATGCTTGAGAAACCATCAAAATTTTCGCTGGTCTGATACTCGAAACCAACAACTGGAATGGCCTAGGGGAAAAGTACACACACCGTTGTATTCGGGCGAGTTTCTGCTTTCAGAAGCAATAGGAAATTCTCGAGCTCGTCCATCCGTTCGCGAGATATGGGAGTTGGAAATTAAGGAATGGTTGAGAAACCATCAAAATTTTCGCAAGTCTGATACTCGAAACCAATAACTGCAATGGTCTAGGGGAAAAATACACATACCGTTGTAATCGGGCGGGTTTCTGCTTTCAGATGCAATAGGAAATTCTCCAGTTCGTCAATCCGTTCGCGAGATATGGAAGTTTGAAGTTAAGGAATGCATGAGAAACCATCAAAATTTTCGCTGGTCTGATACTCGAAACCAACAACTGGAATGGCCTAGGGGAAAAGTAGACACACCGTTGTAATCGGGCGAGTTTCTGCTTTTAGATGCAATAGGAATTTCTCGAGTTCGTCATTCCGTTCGCGAGATATGGGAGTTTGAAGTTAAAGAATGCTTGAGAGACCATCAAAATTTTCGCAAGTCTGATACTCGAAACCAATAACTACAAAGGCATAGGGGAAAAATGCACATACTTTTGTAATCGGGCGAGTTTCCACTTTCAGATGCAATAGGAATTTCTCGAGTTCGTCAATTCGTTCGCGAGATATGGGAGTTTGAAGTTAAGGAATGCTTGAGAAACCATCAAAATTATCGCAATTCGGATGCTAGAAACGAGTAACTGGAATTGCCTAGGGGAAAAGTACACAGACCATTAAAATCGGGCGAGTTTCTACTTTCAGATGCAACAGGAATTTCTCGAGTTCGTCATTCCGTTCGCGAGATATGGGAGTTTGAAGTTAAGGAATGGTTGAGAAACCATCACAATTTTCGCAAGTCTGATACTCGAAACCAATAACCACTGTGGCCTAGGGCAAAAATACACATACCGTTGTAATCGGGCGAGTTTCTGCTTTCAGATGCAATGGGAAATTCTCGAGTTCGTCAATCCGATCGCGAGATATGGAAGTTTGAAGTTAAGGAATGCTTGAGAAACCATCAAAATTTTCGCTGGTCTGATACTCGAAACCAACAACTGGAATGGCCTAGGGGAAAAGTACACGCACCGTTGTATTCGGGCGAGTTTCTGCTTTCAGAAGCAATAGGAAATTCTCGAGCTCGTCAATCCGTTCGCGAGATATGGGAGTTGGAAATTAAGGAATGGTTGAGAAACCATCAAAATTTTCGCAAGTCTGATACTCGAAACCAATAACTACAATGGCCTAGGGGAAAAATACACATACCGTTGTAATCGGGCGGGTTTCTGCTTTCAGATGCAATAGGAAATTCTCCAGTTCGTCAATCCGTTCGCGAGATATGGAAGTTTGAAGTTAAGGAATGCTTGAGAAACCATCAAAATTTTCGCTGGTCTGATACTCGAAACCAACAACTGGAATGGCCTAGGGGAAAAGTAGACACACCGTTGTAATCGGGCGAGTTTCTGCTTTTAGATGCAATAGGAATTTCTCGAGTTCGTCATTCCGTTCGCGAGATATGGGAGTTTGAAGTTAAAGAATGCTTGAGAGACCATCAAAATTTTCGCAAATCTGATACTCGAAACCAATAACTACAAAGGCATAGGGGAAAAATGCACATACTTTTGTAATCGGGCGAGTTTCCACTTTCAGATGCAATAGGAATTTCTCGAGTTCGTCATTCCGTTCGCGAGATATGGGAGTTTGAAGTTAAGGAATGCTTGAGAATCCATCAAAATTATCGCAATTCGGATGATAGAAACGAATAACTGAATTGCCTAGGGGAAAAGTACACAGACCATTAAAATCGGGCGAGTTTCTACTTTCAGATGCAACAGGAAATTCTCGAGTTCGTCATTCCGTTCGCGAGATATGGGAGTTTGAAGTTAAGGAATGGTTGAGAAACCATCACAATTTTCGCAAGTCTGATACTCGAAACCAATAACCACTGTGGCCTAGGGCAAAAATACACATACCGTTGTAATCGGGCGAGTTTCTGCTTTCAGATGCAATAGGAAATTCTCGAGTTCGTCAATCCGATCGCGAGATATGGAAATTTGAAGTTAAGGAATGCTTGAGAAACCATCAAAATTTTCGCTGGTCTGATACTCGAAACCAACAACTGGAATGGCCTAGGGGAAAAGTACACACACCGTTGTATTCGGGCGAGTTTCTGCTTTCAGAAGCAATAGGAAATTCTCGAGCTCGTCCATCCGTTCGCGAGATATGGGAGTTGGAAATTAAGGAATGGTTGAGAAACCATCAAAATTTTCGCAAGTCTGATACTCGAAACCAATAACTACAATGGCCTAGGGGAAAAATACACATACCGTTGTAATCGGGCGGGTTTCTGCTTTCAGATGCAATAGGAAATTCTCCAGTTCGTCAATCCGTTCGCGAGATATGGAAGTTTGAAGTTAAGGAATGCATGAGAAACCATCAAAATTTTCGCTGGTCTGATACTCGAAACCAACAACTGGAATGGCCTAGGGGAAAAGTAGACACACCGTTGTAATCGGGCGAGTTTCTGCTTTTAGATGCAATAGGAATTTCTCGAGTTCGTCATTCCGTTCGCGAGATATGGGAGTTTGAAGTTAAAGAATGCTTGAGAGACCATCAAAATTTTCGCAAGTCTGATACTCGAAACCAATAACTACAAAGGCATAGGGGAAAAATGCACATACTTTTGTAATCGGGCGAGTTTCCACTTTCAGATGCAATAGGAATTTCTCGAGTTCGTCAATTCGTTCGCGAGATATGGGAGTTTGAAGTTAAGGAATGCTTGAGAAACCATCAAAATTATCGCAATTCGGATGCTAGAAACGAGTAACTGGAATTGCCTAGGGGAAAAGTACACAGACCATTAAAATCGGGCGAGTTTCTACTTTCAGATGCAACAGGAATTTCTCGAGTTCGTCATTCCGTTCGCGAGATATGGGAGTTTGAAGTTAAGGAATGGTTGAGAAACCATCACAATTTTCGCAAGTCTGATACTCGAAACCAATAACCACTGTGGCCTAGGGCAAAAATACACATACCGTTGTAATCGGGCGAGTTTCTGCTTTCAGATGCAATAGGAAATTCTCGAGTTCGTCAATCCGATCGCGAGATATGGAAGTTTGAATTTAAGGAATGCTTGAGAAACCATCAAAATTTTCGCTGGTCTGATACTCGAAACCAACAACTGGAATGGCCTAGGGGAAAAGTACACGCACCGTTGTATTCGGGCGAGTTTCTGCTTTCAGAAGCAATAGGAAATTCTCGAGCTCGTCAATCCGTTCGCGAGATATGGGAGTTGGAAATTAAGGAATGGTTGAGAAACCATCAAAATTTTCGCAAGTCTGATACTCGAAACCAATAACTACAATGGCCTAGGGGAAAAATACACATACCGTTGTAATCGGGCGGGTTTCTGCTTTCAGATGCAATAGGAAATTCTCCAGTTCGTCAATCCGTTCGCGAGATATGGAAGTTTGAAGTTAAGGAATGCTTGAGAAACCATCAAAATTTTCGCTGGTCTGATACTCGAAACCAACAACTGGAATGGCCTAGGGGAAAAGTAGACACACCGTTGTAATCGGGCGAGTTTCTGCTTTTAGATGCAATAGGAATTTCTCGAGTTCGTCATTCCGTTCGCGAGATATGGGAGTTTGAAGTTAAAGAATGCTTGAGAGACCATCAAAATTTTCGCAAGTCTGATACTCGAAACCAATAACTACAAAGGCATAGGGGAAAAATGCACATACTTTTGTAATCGGGCGAGTTTCCACTTTCAGATGCAATAGGAATTTCTCGAGTTCGTCAATTCGTTCGCGAGATATGGGAGTTTGAAGTTAAGGAATGCTTGAGAAACCATCAAAATTATCGCAATTCGGATGCTAGAAACGAATAACTGGAATTGCCTAGGGGAAAAGTACACAGACCATTAAAATCGGGCGAGTTTCTACATTCAGATGCAACAGGAATTTCTCGAGTTCGTCATTCCGTTCGCGAGATATGGGAGTTTGAAGTTAAGGAATGGTTGAGAAACCATCACAATTTTCGCAAGTCTGATACTCGAAACCAATAACCACTGTGGCCTAGGGCAAAAATACACATACCGTTGTAATCGGACGAGTTTCTGCTTTCAGATGCAATAGGAAATTCTCGAGTTCGTCAATCCGATCGCGAGATATGGGAGTTGGAAATTAAGGAATGGTTGAGCAACCATCAAAATTTTCGCAAGTCTGATACTCGAAACCAATAACTACAATGGCCTAGGGGGAAAATACACATACCGTTGTAATCGGGCGGGTTTCTGCTTTCAGATGCAATAGGAAATTCTCCAGTTCGTCAATCCGTTCGCGAGATATGGAAGTTTGAAGTTAAGGAATGCTTGAGAAACCATCAAAATTTTCGCTGGTCTGATACTCGAAACCAACAACTGGAATGGCCTAGGGGAAAAGTAGACACACCGTTGTAATCGGGCGAGTTTCTGCTTTTAGATGCAATAGGAATTTCTCGAGTTCGTCATTCCGTTCGCGAGATATGGGAGTTTGAAGTTAAAGAATGCTTGAGAGACCATCAAAATTTTCGCAAGTCTGATACTCGAAACCAATAACTACAAAGGCATAGGGGAAAAATGCACATACTTTTGTAATCGGGCGAGTTTCCACTTTCAGATGCAATAGGAATTTCTCGAGTTCGTCAATTCGTTCGCGAGATATGGGAGTTTAAAGTTAAGGAATGCTTGAGCGACCATCAAAATTATCGCAATTCGGATGCTAGAAACGAATAACTGGAATTGCCTAGGGGAAAAGTACACAGACCATTAAAATCGGGCGAGTTTCTACTTTCAGATGCAACAGGAATTTCTCGAGTTCGTCATTCCGTTCGCGAGATATGGAAGTTTGAAGTTAAGGAATGCTTGAGAAACCATCAAAATTTTCGCTGGTCTGATACTCGAAACCAACAACTGGAATGGCCTAGGGGAAAAGTACACGCACCGTTGTATTCGGGCGAGTTTCTGCTTTCAGATGCAACAGGAATTTCTCGAGTTCGTCAATCCGTTCGCGAGATATGGGAGTTTGAAGTTAAGGAATGGTTGAGAAACCTTCAAAATTTTCGCTGGTCTGATACTCGAAACCAATAACTGGAATGGCCTAGGTCAAAAATACACGTGCCGTTGTAATCGGGCGTGTTTCTGCTTTCAGATGCAATAGGAAATTCTCGAGTTCGTCAATCCGTTCGCGAGATATGGTAGAGTGAAGTTAAGGAATGGTTGAGAAACCATCAAAATTTTCGCAAGTCTGATACTCGAAACCAATAACTACAAAGGCCTAGGGGAAAAATACACGTACCGTTGTAATCGGGCGTGTTTCTGCTTTCAGATGCAATAGGAAATTCTCGAGTTCGTCAATCCGTTCGCGAAATATGGGAGTTTGAAGTTAAGGAATGGTTGAAAAACCATCACAATTTTGGCAAGTCTGATACTCGAAACCAATAACTAATATGGCCTAGGCCAAAAATACACGTACCGTTGTAATCGGGCGAGTTTCTGCTTTCAGATGCAATAGGAAATTCTCGAGTTCGTCAATCCGTTCGCGAGATATGGGAGTTTGAAGTTAAGGAATGCTTGAGAAACCATCAAAATTTTCGCAACTCTGATACTCGAAACCAATAACTACAATGGCCTAGGGGGGAAATACACACACCATTGTAATCGGGCGAGTTTCCACTTCCAGATGCAACAGGAATTTCTCGAGTTCGTCATTCCGTTCGCGAGATATGGGAGTTTGAAGTTAAGGAATCGTTGAGAAACCATCAAAATTTTCGCAATTCTGATGCTAGAAACCAATAACTACAATGGCCTAGGGGAAAAATACACATACCTTTGTAATCGGGCGAGTTTCTGCTTTCAGATGCAACAGGAATTTCTCGAGTTCGTCAATCCGTTCGCGAGATATGGGAGTTTGAAGTTAAGGAATGGTTGAGAAACCTACAAAATTTTCGCTGGTCTGATACTCGAAACCAATAACTGGAATGGCCTAGGTCAAAAATACACGTGCCGTTGTAATCGGGCGTGTTTCTGCTTTCAGATGCAATAGGAAATTCTCGAGTTCGTCAATCCGTTCGCGAGATATGGTAGTTCGAAGTTAAGGAATGGTTGAGAAACCATCAAAATTTTCGCAAGTCTGATACTCGAAACCAATAACTACAATGGCCTAGGGGAAAAATACACATACCGTTGTAATCGGGCGAGTTTCTGCTGTCAGATGCAACAGGAATTTCACGAGTTCGTCAATTCGTTCGCGAGATATGGGGGTTTGAAGTTAAGGAATGCTTGTGGAACCATCAAAATTATCGCAAGTCTGATACTCGAAACCAATAACTACAAAGGCCTAGGGGAAAAATACATGTACCGTTGTAATCGGGCGAGTTTCTGCTTTCAGATGCAATAGGAAATTCTCGAGTACGTCAATCCGTTCGCGAGATATGGGAGTTTGAAGTTAAGGAATGGTTGAAAAACCATCACAATTTTGGCAAGTCTGATACTCGAAACCAATAACTACTATGGCCTAGGGCAAAAATACACGTACTGTTGTAATCGGGCGAGTTTCTGCTTTCAGATGCAATAGGTAATTCTCGAGTTCGTCAATCCGTTCGCGAGATATGGGAGTTTGAAGTTAAGGAATGCTTGAGAAACCATCAAAATTTTCGCAACTCTGATACTCGAAACGAATAACTACAAAGGCATAGGGGAAAAATGCACATACCTTTGTAATCGGGCGAGTTTCCACTTCCAGATGCAACAGGAATTTCTCGAGTTCGTCATTCCGTTCGCGAGATATGGGAGTTTGAAATTAAGGAATGGTTGAGAAACCATCAAAATTTTCGCAATTCTGATGCTAGAAACCAATAACTACAATGGCCTAGGGGAAAAATACACATACCGTTGTAATCGGGCGAGTTTCTGCTTTCAGATGCAACAGGAATTTCTCGAGTTCGTCAATCCGTTCGCGAGATATGGGAGTTTGAAGTTAAGGAATGGTTGAGAAATCATCAAAATTTTCGCAAGCCTGATATACGAATCCAATAACTACAAATGCCTAGGGGAAAAATACACGTACCGTTGTAATCGGGCGAGTTTCTGCTTGCAGATGCAATAGGAAATTCTCGAGTTTGTCAATCCGTTCGCGAGATATGGTAGTTTGAAGTTAAGGAATGGTTGAGAAACAATCAAAATTTTCGCAAGTCTGATACTCGAAACCAATAACTACAATGGCCTAGGGGAAAAATACACATACCGTTGTAATCGGGCGAGTTTCTGCTGTCAGATGCAACAGGAATTTCACGAGTTCGTCAATCCGTTCGCGAGATATGGGAGTTTGAAGTTAAGGAATGGTTGAAAAACCATCACAATTTTGGCAAGTCTGATACTCGAAACCAATAACTAATATGGCCTAGGCCAAAAATACACGTACCGTTGTAATCGGGCGAGTTTCTGCTTTCAGATGCAATAGGAAATTCTCGAGTTCGTCAATCCGTTCGCGAGATATGGGAGTTTGAAGTTAAGGAATGCTTGAGAAACCATCAAAATTTTCGCAACTCTGATACTCGAAACGAATAACTACAAAGGCATAGGGGAAAAATGCACATACCTTTGTAATCGGGCGAGTTTCCACTTCCAGATGCAACAGGAATTTCTCGAGTTCGTCATTCCGTTCGCGAGATATGGGAGTTTGAAATTAAGGAATGGTTGAGAAACCATCAAAATTTTCGCAATTCTGATGCTAGAAACCAATAACTACAATGGCCTAGGGGAAAAATACACATACCGTTGTAATCGGGCGAGTTTCTGCTTTCAGATGCAACAGGAATTTCTCGAGTTCGTCAATCCGTTCGCGAGATATGGGAGTTTGAAGTTAAGGAATGGTTGAGAAATCATCAAAATTTTCGCAAGCCTGATATACGAATCCAATAACTACAAATGCCTAGGGGAAAAATACACGTACCGTTGTAATCGGGCGAGTTTCTGCTTGCAGATGCAATAGGAAATTCTCGAGTTTGTCAATCCGTTCGCGAGATATGGTAGTTTGAAGTTAAGGAATGGTTGAGAAACAATCAAAATTTTCGCAAGTCTGATACTCGAAACCAATAACTACAATGGCCTAGGGGAAAAATACACATACCGTTGTAATCGGGCGAGTTTCTGCTGTCAGATGCAACAGGAATTTCACGAGTTCGTCAATCCGTTCGCGAGATATGGGAGTTTGAATTTAAGGAATGCTTGAGAAACCATCAAAATTATCGCAAGTCTGATACTCGAAACCAATAACTACAAAGGCCTAGGGGAAAAATACACATACCGTTGTAATCGGGCGAGTTTCTGCTTTCAGGTGCAACAGGTATTTCTCGAGTTCGTCAATCCGTTCGCGAGATATGGGAGTTTGAAGTTAAGGAATGTTTGAGAAACCATCAAAATTATCGCAAGTCTGATACTCGAAACCAATAACTACAAAGGCCTAGGGGAAAAATACACGTACCGTTGTAATCGGGCGTGTTTCTGCTTTCAGATGCAATAGGAAATTCTCGAGTTCGTCAATCCGTTCGCGAGATATGGGAGTTTGAAGTTAAGGAATGCTTGAGAAACCATCAAAATTTTCGCAACTCTGATACTCGAAACCAATAACTACAATGGCCTAGGGGGAAAATACACACACCATTGTAATCGTGCGAGTTTCTACTTTCAGATGCAACAGGAATTTCTCGAGTTCGTCATTCCGTTCGCGAGATATGGGAGTTTGAAGTTAAGGAATGGTAGAGAAACCATCAAAATTTTCGCAAGTCTCATACTCGAAACCAATAACTACAAAGGCATAGGGGAAAAATGCACATACCTTTGTAATCGGGCGAGTTTCCACTTCCAGATGCAACAGGAATTTCTCGAGTTCGTCATTCCGTTCGCGAGATATGGGAGTTTGATGTTAAGGAATGGTTGAGAAACCATCAAAATTTTCGCAATTCTGATGCTAGAAACCAATAACTACAATGGCCTAGGGGAAAAATACACATACCGTTGTAATCGGGCGAGTTTCTGCTTTCAGATGCAACAGGAATTTCTCGAGTTCGTCAATCCGTTCGCGAGATATGGGAGTTTGAAGTTAAGGAATGGTTGAGAAATCGTCAAAATTTTCGCAAGCCTGATACACGAATCCAATAACTACAAATGCCTAGGGGAAAAATACACGTACCGTTGTAATCGGGCTAGTTTCTGCTTCCAGATGCAATAGGAAATTCTCGAGTTTGTCAATCCGTTCGCGAGATGTGGTAGTTTGAAGTTAAGGAATGGTTGAGAAACAATCAAAATTTTCGCAAGTCTGATACTCGAAACCAATAACTACAATGGCCTAGGGGAAAAATACACATACCGTTGTAATCGGGCGAGTTTCTGCTGTCAGATGCAACAGGAATTTCACGAGTTCGTCAATCCGTTCGCGAGATATGGGAGTTTGAATTTAAGGAATGCTTGAGAAACCATCAAAATTATCGCAAATCTGATACTCGAAACCAATAACTACAAAGGCCTAGGGGAAAAATACACATACCGTTGTAATCGGGCGAGTTTCTGCTTTCAGGTGCAACAGGTATTTCTCGAGTTCGTCAATCCGTTCGCGAGATATGGGAGTTTGAAGTTAAGGAATGTTTGAGAAACCATCAAAATTATCGCAAGTCTGATACTCGAAACCAATAACTACAAAGGCCTAGGGGAAAAATACACGTACCGTTGTAATCGGGCGTGTTTCTGCTTTCAGATGCAATAGGAAATTCTCGAGTTCGTCAATCCGTTCGCGAGATATGGGAGTTTGAAGTTAAGGAATGCTTGAGAAACCATCAAAATTTTCGCAACTCTGATACTCGAAACCAATAACTACAATGGCCTAGGGGGAAAATACACACACCATTGTAATCGTGCGAGTTTCTACTTTCAGATGCAACAGGAATTTCTCGAGTTCGTCATTCCGTTCGCGAGATATGGGAGTTTGAAGTTAAGGAATGGTAGAGAAACCATCAAAATTTTCGCAAGTCTCATACTCGAAACCAATAACTACAAAGGCATAGGGGAAAAATGCACATACCTTTGTAATCGGGCGAGTTTCCACTTCCAGATGCAACAGGAATTTCTCGAGTTCGTCATTCCGTTCGCGAGATATGGGAGTTTGAAGTTAAGGAATGGTTGAGAAACCATCAAAATTTTCGCAATTCTGATGCTAGAAACCAATAACTACAATGGCATAGGGGAAAAATACACATACCGTTGTAATCGAGCGAGTTTCTGCTTTCAGATGCAACAGGAATTTCTCGAGTTCGTCAATCCGTTCGCGAGATATGGGAGTTTGAAGTTAAGGAATGGTTGAGAAATCATCAAAATTTTCGCAAGCCTGATACACGAATCCAATAACTACAAATGCCTAGGGGAAAAATACACGTACCGTTGTAATCGGGCCAGTTTCTGCTTCCAGATGCAATAGGAAATTCTCGAGTTTGTCAATCCGTTCGCGAGATGTGGTAGTTTGAAGTTAAGGAATGGTTGAGAAACCATCAAAATTTTCGCAAGTCTGATACTCGAAACCAATAACTACAATGGCCTAGGGTAAAAATACACATACCGTTGTAATCGGGCGAGTTTCTGCTGTCAGATGCAACAGGAATTTCACGAGTTCGTCAATTCGTACGCGAGATATGGGAGTTTGAAGTTAAGGAATGCTTGAGAAACCATCAAAATTATCGCAAGTCTGATACTCGAAACCAATAACCACAAAGGCCTAGGAGAAAAATACACGTACCGTTGTAATCGGGCGAGTTTCTGCTTTCAGATGCAATAGGAAATTCTCGAGTTCGTCATTCCGTTCGCGAGATATGGGAGTTTGAAGTTAAGGAATGGTTGAGAAACCATCAAAATTTTCGCAAGTCTCATACTCGAAACCAATAATTACAAAGGCATAGGGGAAAAATGCACATACCTTTGTAATCGGGCGAGTTTCCACTTCCAGATGCAACAGGAATTTCTCGAGTTCGTCATTCCGTTCGCGAGATATGGGAGTTTGAAGTTAAGGAACGGTTGAGAAACCATCAAAATTTTCGCAATTCTGATACTCGAAACCAATAAATACTATGGCCTAGGGCAAAAATGCACATACCGTTGAAATCGGACGAGTTTCTGCTTTCTGATGCAACAGGAATTTCTCGAGTTCGTCATTCCGTTCGCGAGATATGGGAGTTTGAAGTTAAGGAATGGTTGAGAAACCATCAAAATTTTCGCAAGTCTGATACTCGAAACCAATAACTACAAAGGCCTAGGGGAAAAATACACGTACCGTTGTAATCGGGCGTGTTTCTGCTTTCAGATGCAATAGGAATTTCTCGAGTTCGTCAATCCGTTCGCGAGATATGGGAGTTTGGAGTTAAGGAATGGTTGAGAAACCTTCAAAATTTTCGCTGGTCTGATACTCGAAACCAATAACTGGAATGGCCTAGGTCAAAAATACACGTGCCGTTGTAATCGGGCGTGTTTCTGCTTTCAGATGCAATAGGAAATTCTCGAGTTCGTCAATCCGTTCGCGAGATATGGTAGAGTGAAGTTAAGGAATGGTTGAGAAACCATCAAAATTTTCGCAAGTCTGATACTCGAAACCAATAACTACAAAGGCCTAGGGGAAAAATACACGTACCGTTGTAATCGGGCGTGTTTCTGCTTTCAGATGCAATAGGAAATTCTCGAGTTCGTCAATCCGTTCGCGAAATATGGGAGTTTGAAGTTAAGGAATGGTTGAAAAACCATCACAATTTTGGCAAGTCTGATACTCGAAACCAATAACTACTATGGCCTAGGCCAAAAATACACATACCGTTGTAATCGGGCGAGTTTCTGCTTTCAGGTGCAACAGGTATTTCTCGAGTTCGTCAATCCGTTCGCGAGATATGGGAGTTTGAAGTTAAGGAATGTTTGAGAAACCATCAAAATTATCGCAAGTCTGATACTCGAAACCAATAACTACAAAGGCCTAGGGGAAAAATACACGTACCGTTGTAATCGGGCGTGTTTCTGCTTTCAGATGCAATAGGAAATTCTCGAGTTCGTCAATCCGTTCGCGAGATATGGGAGTTTGAAGTTAAGGAATGCTTGAGAAACCATCAAAATTTTCGCAACTCTGATACTCGAAACCAATAACTACAATGGCCTAGGGGGAAAATACACACACCATTGTAATCGTGCGAGTTTCTACTTTCAGATGCAAAAGGAATTTCTCGAGTTCGTCATTCCGTTCGCGAGATATGGGAGTTTGAAGTTAAGGAATGGTAGAGAAACCATCAAAATTTTCGCAAGTCTCATACTCGAAACCAATAACTACAAAGGCATAGGGGAACAATGCACATACCTTTGTAATCGGGCGAGTTTCCACTTCCAGATGCAACAGGAATATCTCGAGTTCGTCATTCCGTTCGCGAGATATGGGAGTTTGAAGTTAAGGAATGGTTGAGAAACCATCAAAATTTTCGCAATTCTGATGCTAGAAACCAATAACTACAATGGCCTAGGGGAAAAATACACATACCGTTGTAATCGGGCGAGTTTCTGCTTTCAGATGCAACAGGAATTTCTCGAGTTCGTCAATCCGTTCGCGAGATATGGGAGTTTGAAGTTAAGGAATGGTTGAGAAATCATCAAAATTTTCGCAAGCCTGATACACGAATCCAATAACTACAAATGCCTAGGGGAAAAATACACGTACCGTTGTAATCGGGCTAGTTTCTGCTTCCAGATGCAATAGGAAATTCTCGAGTTTGTCAATCCGTTCGCGAGATGTGGTAGTTTGAAGTTAAGGAATGGTTGAGAAACCATCAAAATTTTCGCAAGTCTGATACTCGAAACCAATAACTACAATGGCCTAGGGCAAAAATGCACATACCGTTGAAATCGGACGAGTTTCTGCTTTCTGATGCAACAGGAATTTCACGAGTTCGTCAATCCGTTCGCGAGATATGGGAGTTTGAATTTAAGGAATGCTTGAGAAACCATCAAAATTATCGCAAGTCTGATACTCGAAACCAATAACTACAAAGGCCTAGGGGAAAAATACACATACCGTTGTAATCGGGCGAGTTTCTGCTTTCAGGTGCAACAGTTATTTCTCGAGTTCGTCAATCCGTTCGCGAGATATGGGAGTTTGAAGTTAAGGAATGTTTGAGAAACCATCAAAATTATCGCAAGTCTGATACTCGAAACCAATAACTACAAAGGCCTAGGGGAAAAATACACGTACCGTTGTAATCGGGCGTGTTTCTGCTTTCAGATGCAATAGGAAATTCTCGAGTTCGTCAATCCGTTCGCGAGATATGGGAGTTTGAAGTTAAGGAATGCTTGAGAAACCATCAAAATTTTCGCAACTCTGATACTCGAAACCACTAACTACAATGGCCTAGGGGGAAAATACACACACCATTGTAATCGTGCGAGTTTCTACTTTCAGATGCAACAGGAATTTCTCGAGTTCGTCATTCCGTTCGCGAGATATGGGAGTTTGAAGTTAAGGAATGGTAGAGAAACCATCAAAATTTTCGCAAGTCTCATACTCGAAACCAATAACTACAAAGGCATGGGGGAAAAATGCACATACCTTTGTAATCGGGCGAGTTTCCACTTCCAGATGCAACAGGAATTTCTCGAGTTCGTCATTCCGTTCGCGAGATATGGGAGTTTGATGTTAAGGAATGGTTGAGAAACCATCAAAATTTTCGCAATTCTGATGCTAGAAACCAATAACTACAATGGCCTAGGGGAAAAATACACATACCGTTGTAATCGGGCGAGTTTCTGCTTTCAGATGCAACAGGAATTTCTCGAGTTCGTCAATCCGTTCGCGAGATATGGGAGTTTGAAGTTAAGGAATGGTTGAGAAATCATCAAAATTTTCGCAAGCCTGATACACGAATCCAATAACTACAAATGCCTAGGGGAAAAATACACGTACCGTTGTAATCGGGCTAGTTTCTGCTTCCAGATGCAATAGGAAATTCTCGAGTTTGTCAATCCGTTCGCGAGATGTGGTAGTTTGAAGTTAAGGAATGGTTGAGAAACAATCAAAATTTTCGCAAGTCTGATACTCGAAACCAATAACTACAATGGCCTAGGGGAAAAATACACATACCGTTGTAATCGGGCGAGTTTCTGCTGTCAGATGCAACAGGAATTTCACGAGTTCGTCAATCCGTTCGCGCGATATGGGAGTTTGAATTTAAGGAATGCTTGAGAAACCATCAAAATTATCGCAAGTCTGATACTCGAAACCAATAACTACAAAGGCCTAGGGGAAAAATACACATACCGTTGTAATCGGGCGAGTTTCTGCTTTCAGGTGCAACAGGTATTTCTCGAGTTCGTCAATCCGTTCGCGAGATATGGGAGTTTGAAGTTAAGGAATGTTTGAGAAACCATCAAAATTATCGCAAGTCTGATACTCGAAACCAATAACTACAAAGGCCTAGGGGAAAAATACACGTACCGTTGTAATCGGGCGTGTTTCTGCTTTCAGATGCAATAGGAAATTCTCGAGTTCGTCAATCCGTTCGCGAGATATGGGAGTTTGAAGTTAAGGAATGCTTGAGAAACCATCAAAATTTTCGCAACTCTGATACTCGAAACCAATAACTACAATGGCCTAGGGGGAAAATACACACACCATTGTAATCGTGCGAGTTTCTACTTTCAGATGCAACAGGAATTTCTCGAGTTCGTCATTCCGTTCGCGAGATATGGGAGTTTGAAGTTAAGGAATGGTTGAGAAACCCTCACAATTTTCGCAAGTCTGATACTCGAAACCAATAACTGGAATGGCCTAGGGGAAAAGTACACACAACATTGTAATCGGGCGAGTTTCCACTTTCAGATGCAACAGGAATTTCTCGAGTTCGTCATTCCGTTCGCGAGATATGGGAGTTTGAAGTTAAGGAATGGTTGAGAAACCCTCACAATTTTCGCAAGTCTGATACTCGAAACCAATATCTACTATGGCCTGGGGCAAAAATACACGTACCGTTGTAATCGGGCGAGTTTCTGCTGTCAGATGCAACAGGAACTTCTCGAGTTCGTCAATCCGTTCGCGAGATATGGGAGTTTGAAGTTAAGGAATGGTTGAGAAACCATCAAAATTATCGCAAGTCTGATTCTCGAAACCAATAACTACAAAGGCCTAGGGGAAAAATACACGTACCGTTGTAATCGGGCGAGTTTCTGCTTTCAGATGCAATAGGAAATTCTCGAGTTCGTCATTCCGTTCGCGAGATATGGGAGTTTGAAGTTAAGGAATGGTAGAGAAACCATCAAAATTTTCGCAAGTCTCATACTCGAAACCAATAACTACAAAGGCATAGGGGAAAAATGCACATACCTTTGTAATCGGGCGAGTTTCCACTTCCAGATGCAACAGGAATTTCTCGAGTTCGTCATTCCGTTCGCGAGATATGGGAGTTTGAAGTTAAGGAATGGTTGAGAAACCATCAAAATTTTCGCAATTCTGATGCTAGAAACCAATAACTACAATGGCCTAGGGGAAAAATACACATACCGTTGTAATCGGGCGAGTTTCTGCTTTCAGATGCAACAGGAATTTCTCGAGTTCGTCAATCCGTTCGCGAGATATGGGAGTTTGAAGTTAAGGAATGGTTGAGAAATCATCAAAATTTTCGCAAGCCTGATACACGAATCCAATAACTACAAATGCCTAGGGGAAAAATACACGTACCGTTGTAATCGGGCTAGTTTCTGCTTCCAGATGCAATAGGAAATTCTCGAGTTTGTCAATCCGTTCGCGAGATGTGGTAGTTTGAAGTTAAGGAATGGTTGAGAAACCATCAAAATTTTCGCAAGTCTGATACTCGAAACCAATAACTACAATGGCCTAGGGTAAAAATACACATACCGTTGTAATCGGGCGAGTTTCTGCTGTCAGATGCAACAGGAATTTCACGAGTTCGTCAATTCGTAAGCGAGATATGGGAGTTTGAAGTTAAGGAATGCTTGAGAAACCATCAAAATTATCGCAAGTCTGATACTCGAAACCAATAACCACAAAGGCCTAGGAGAAAAATACACGTACCGTTGTAATCGGGCGAGTTTCTGCTTTCTGATGCAATAGGAAATTCTCGAGTTCGTCATTCCGTTCGCGAGATATGGGAGTTTGAAGTTAAGGAATGGTTGAGAAACCATCAAAATTTTCGCAAGTCTCATACTCGAAACCAATAATTACAAAGGCATAGGGGAAAAATGCACATACCTTTGTAATCGGGCGAGTTTCCACTTCCAGATGCAACAGGAATTTCTCGAGTTCGTCATTCCGTTCGCGAGATATGGGAGTTTGAAGTTAAGGAACGGTTGAGAAACCATCAAAATTTTCGCAATTCTGATACTCGGAACCAATAAATACTATGGCCTAGGGCAAAAATGCACATACCGTTGAAATCGGACGAGTTTCTGCTTTCTGATGCAACAGGAATTTCTCGAGTTCGTCATTCCGTTCGCGAGATATGGGAGTTTGAAGTTAAGGAATGGTTGAGAAACCATCAAAATTTTCGCAATTCTGATGCTAGAAACCAATAACTACAATGGCCTAGGGGAAAAATACACATACCGTTGTAATCGGGCGAGCTTCTGCTTTCAGATGCAACAGGAATTTCTCGAGTTCGTCAATCCGTTCGCGAGATATGGGAGTTTGGAGTTAAGGAATGGTTGAGAAACCTTCAAAATTTTCGCTGGTCTGATACTCGAAACCAATAACTGGAATGGCCTAGGTCAAAAATACACGTGCCGTTGTAATCGGGCGTGTTTCTGCTTTCAGATGCAATAGGAAATTCTCGAGTTCGTCAATCCGTTCGCGAGATATGGTAGAGTGAAGTTAAGGAATGGTTGAGAAACCATCAAAATTTTCGCAAGTCTGATACTCGAAACCAATAACTACAAAGGCCTAGGGGAAAAATACACGTACCGTTGTAATCGGGCGTGTTTCTGCTTTCAGATGCAATAGGAAATTCTCGAGTTCGTCAATCCGTTCGCGAAATATGGGAGTTTGAAGTTAAGGAATGGTTGAAAAACCATCACAATTTTGGCAAGTCTGATACTCGAAACCAATAACTACTATGGCCTAGGCCAAAAATACACATACCGTTGTAATCGGGCGAGTTTCTGCTTTCAGGTGCAACAGGTATTTCTCGAGTTCGTCAATCCGTTCGCGAGATATGGGAGTTTGAAGTTAAGGAATGTTTGAGAAACCATCAAAATTATCGCAAGTCTGATACTCGAAACCAATAACTACAAAGGCCTAGGGGAAAAATACACGTACCGTTGTAATCGGGCGTGTTTCTGCTTTCAGATGCAATAGGAAATTCTCGAGTTCGTCAATCCGTTCGCGAGATATGGGAGTTTGAGGTTAAGGAATGCTTGAGAAACCATCAAAATTTTCGCAACTCTGATACTCGAAACCAATAACTACAATGGCCTAGGGGGAAAATACACACACCATTGTAATCGTGCGAGTTGCTACTTTCAGATGCAAAAGGAATTTCTCGAGTTCGTCATTCCGTTCGCGAGATATGGGAGTTTGAAGTTAAGGAATGGTAGAGAAACCATCAAAATTTTCGCAAGTCTCATACTCGAAACCAATAACTACAAAGGCATAGGGGAAAAATACACATAACCTTGTAATCGGCCGAGTTTCTGCTTTCAGATGCAATAGGAAATTCTCGAGTTCGTCAATCTGTTCGCGAGATATGGGAGTTTGAAGTTAAGGAATGTTTGAGAAACCATCAAAATTATCGCAAGTCTGATACTCGAAACCAATAACTACAAAGGCCTAGGGGAAAAATACACGTACCGTTGTAATCGGGCGAGTTTCTGCTTTCAGATGCAACAGGAATTTCTCGAGTTCGTCAATCCGTTCGCGAGATATGGGAGTTTGAAGTTAAGGAATGCTTGAGAAACCATCAAAATTATCGCAAGCCTGATACACGAATCCAATAACTACAAATGCCTAGGGGAAAAATACACGTACCGTTGTAATCGGGCTAGTTTCTGCTTCCAGATGCAATAGGAAATTCTCGAGTTCGTCAATCCGTTCGCGAGATGTGGTAGTTTGAAGTTAAGGAATGGTTGAGAAACCATCAAAATTTTCGCAAGTCTGATACTCGACACCAATAACTACAATGGCCTAGGGTAAAAATACACATACCGTTGTAATCGGGCGAGTTTCTGCTGTCAGATGCAACAGGAATTTCACGAGTTCGTCAATTCGTACGCGAGATATGGGAGTTTGAAGTTAAGGAATGCTTGAGAAACCATCAAAATTATCGCAAGTCTCATACTCGAAACCAATAATTACAAAGGCATAGGGGAAAAATGCACATACCTTTGTAATCGGGCGAGTTTCCACTTCCAGATGCAACAGGAATTTCTCGAGTTCGTCATTCCGTTCGCGAGATATGGGAGTTTGAAGTTAAGGAACGGTTGAGAAACCATCAAAATTTTCGCAATTCTGATACTCGAAACCAATAAATACTATGGCCTAGGGCAAAAATGCACATACCGTTGAAATCGGACGAGTTTCTGCTTTCTGATGCAACAGGAATTTCTCGAGTTCGTCATTCCGTTCGCGAGATATGGGAGTTTGAAGTTAAGGAATGGTTGAGAAACCATCAAAATTTTCGCAATTCTGATGCTAGAAACCAATAACTACAATGGCCTAGGGGAAAAATACACATACCGTTGTAATCGGGCGAGCTTCTGCTTTCAGATGCAACAGGAATTTCTCGAGTTCGTCAATCCGTTCGCGAGATATGGGAGTTTGGAGTTAAGGAATGGTTGAGAAACCTTCAAAATTTTCGCTGGTCTGATACTCGAAACCAATAACTGGAATGGCCTAGGTCAAAAATACACGTGCCGTTGTAATCGGGCGTGTTTCTGCTTTCAGATGCAATAGGAAATTCTCGAGTTCGTCAATCCGTTCGCGAGATATGGTAGAGTGAAGTTAAGGAATGGTTGAGAAACCATCAAAATTTTCGCAAGTCTGATACTCGAAACCAATAACTACAAAGGCCTAGGGGAAAAATACACGTACCGTTGTAATCGGGCGTGTTTCTGCTTTCAGATGCAATAGGAAATTCTCGAGTTCGTCATTCCGTTCGCGAGATATGGGAGTTTGAAGTTAAGGAATGGTTGAGAAACCATCAAAATTTTCGCAACTCTGATACTCGAAACCAATAACTACAATGGCCTAGGGGGAAAATACACACACCATTGTAATCGTGCGAGTTTCTACTTTCAAATGCAACAGGAATTTCTCGAGTTCGTCATTCCGTTCGCGAGATATGGGAGTTTGAAGTTAAGGAATGGTAGAGAAACCATCAAAATTTTCGCAAGTCTCATACTCGAAACCAATAACTACAAAGGCATAGGGGAAAAATACACGTACCGTTGTAATCGGGCTAGTTTCTGCTTCCAGATGCAATAGGAAATTCTCGAGTTTGTCAATCCGTTCGCGAGATGTGGTAGTTTGAAGTTAAGGAATGGTTGAGAAACCATCAAAATTTTCGCAAGTCTGATACTCGAAACCAATAACTACAATGGCCTAGGGTAAAAATACACATACCGTTGTAATCGGGCGAGTTTCTGCTGTCAGATGCAACAGGAATTTCACGAGTTCGTCAATTCGTACGCGAGATATGGGAGTTTGAAGTTAAGGAATGCTTGAGAAACCATCAAAATTATCGCAAGTCTGATACTCGAAACCAATAACCACAAAGGCCTAGGAGAAAAATACACGTACCGTTGTAATCGGGCGAGTTTCTGCTTTCAGATGCAATAGGAAATTCTCGAGTTCGTCATTCCGTTCGCGAGATATGGGAGTTTGAAGTTAAGGAATGGTTGAGAAACCATCAAAATTTTCGCAAGTCTCATACTCGAAACCAATAATTACAAAGGCATAGGGGAAAAATGCACATACCTTTGTAATCGGGCGAGTTTCCACTTCCAGATGCAACAGGAATTTCTCGAGTTCGTCATTCCGTTCGCGAGATATGGGAGTTTGAAGTTAAGGAACGGTTGAGAAACCATCAAAATTTTCGCAATTCTGATACTCGAAACCAATAAATACTATGGCCTAGGGCAAAAATGCACATACCGTTGAAATCGGACGAGTTTCTGCTTTCTGATGCAACAGGAATTTCTCGAGTTCGTCATTCCGTTCGCGAGATATGGGAGTTTGAAGTTAAGGAATGGTTGAGAAACCATCAAAATTTTCGCAATTCTGATGCTAGAAACCAATAACTACAATGGCCTAGGGGAAAAATACACATACCGTTGTAATCGGGCGAGTTTCTGCTTTCAGATGCAGCAGGAATTTCTCGAGTTCGTCAATCCGTTCGCGAGATATGGGAGTTTGGAGTTAAGGAATGGTTGAGAAACCTTCAAAATTTTCGCTGGTCTGATACTCGAAACCAATAACTGGAATGGCCTAGGTCAAAAATACACGTGCCGTTGTAATCGGGCGTGTTTCTGCTTTCAGATGCAATAGGAAATTCTCGAGTTCGTCAATCCGTTCGCGAGATATGGGAGTTTGAAGTTAAGGAATGCTTGAGAAACCATCAAAATTTTCGCAACTCTGATACTCGAAACCAATAACTACAATGGCCTAGGGGGAAAATACACACACCATTGTAATCGTGCGAGTTTCTACTTTCAAATGCAACAGGAATTTCTCGAGTTCGTCATTCCGTTCGCGAGATATGGGAGTTTGAAGTTAAGGAATGGTAGAGAAACCATCAAAATTTTCGCAAGTCTCATACTCGAAACCAATAACTACAAAGGCATAGGGGAAAAATACACGTACCGTTGTAATCGGGCTAGTTTCTGCTTCCAGATGCAATAGGAAATTCTCGAGTTTGTCAATCCGTTCGCGAGATGTGGTAGTTTGAAGTTAAGGAATGGTTGAGAAACCATCAAAATTTTCGCAAGTCTGATACTCGAAACCAATAACTACAAAGGCATAGGGGAAAAATGCACATACCTTTGTAATCGGGCGAGTTTCCACTTCCAGATGCAACAGGAATTTCTCGAGTTCGTCATTCCGTTCGCGAGATATGGGAGTTTGAAGTTAAGGAATGGTTGAGAAACCATCAAAATTTTCGCAATTCTGATGCTAGAAACCAATAACTACAATGGCCTAGGGGAAAAATACACATACCGTTGTAATCGGGCGAGTTTCTGCTTTCAGATGCAACAGGAATTTCTCGAGTTCGTCAATCCGTTCGCGAGATATGGGAGTTTGAAGTTAAGGAATGGTTGAGAAATCATCAAAATTTTCGCAAGCCTGATACACGAATCCAATAACTACAAATGCCTAGGGGAAAAATACACGTACCGTTGTAATCGGGCTAGTTTCTGCTTCCAGATGCAATAGGAAATTCTCGAGTTTGTCAATCCGTTCGCGAGATGTGGTAGTTTGAAGTTAAGGAATGGTTGAGAAACCATCAAAATTTTCGCAAGTCTGATACTCGAAACCAATAACTACAATGGCCTAGGGCAAAAATGCACATACCGTTGAAATCGGACGAGTTTCTGCTTTCTGATGCAACAGGAATTTCTCGAGTTCGTCATTCCGTTCGCGAGATATGGGAGTTTGAAGTTAAGGAATGGTTGAGAAACCATCAAAATTTTCGCAATTCTGATGCTAGAAACCAATAACTACAATGGCCTAGGGGAAAAATACACATACCGTTGTAATCGGGCGAGTTTCTGCTTTCAGATGCAGCAGGAATTTCTCGAGTTGGTCAATCCGTTCGCGAGATATGGGAGTTTGGAGTTAAGGAATGGATGAGAAACCTTCAAAATTTTCGCTGGTCTGATACTCGAAACCAATAACTGGAATGGCCTAGGTCAAAAATACACGTGCCGTTGTAATCGGGCGTGTTTCTGCTTTCAGATGCAATAGGAAATTCTCGAGTTCGTCAATCCGTTCGCGAGACATGGTAGAGTGAAGTTAAGGAATGGTTGAGAAACCATCAAAATTTTCGCAAGTCTGATACTCGAAACCAATAACTACAAAGGCCTAGGGGAAAAATACACGTACCGTTGTAATCGGGCGTGTTTCTGCTTTCAGATGCAATAGGAAATTCTCGAGTTCGTCAATCCGTTCGCGAAATATGGGAGTTTGAAGTTAAGGAATGGTTGAAAAACCATCACAATTTTGGCAAGTCTGATACTCGAAACCAATAACTACTATGGCCTAGGCCAAAAATACACGTACCGTTGTAATCGGGCGAGTTTCTGCTTTCAGATGCAATAGGAAATTCTCGAGTTCGTCAATCCGTTCGCGAGATATGGGAGTTTGAAGTTAAGGAATGCTTGAGAAACCATCAAAATTTTCGCAACTCTGATACTCGAAACCAATAACTACAATGGCCTAGGGGGAAAATACACACACCATTGTAATCGTGCGAGTTTCTACTTTCAAATGCAACAGGAATTTCTCGAGTTCGTCATTCCGTTCGCGAGATATGGGAGTTTGAAGTTAAGGAATGGTAGAGAAACCATCAAAATTTTCGCAAGTCTCATACTCGAAACCAATAACTACAAAGGCATAGGGGAAAAATACACGTACCGTTGTAATCGGGCTAGTTTCTGCTTCCAGATGCAATAGGAAATTCTCGAGTTTGTCAATCCGTTCGCGAGATGTGGTAGTTTGAAGTTAAGGAATGGTTGAGAAACCATCAAAATTTTCGCAAGTCTGATACTCGAAACCAATAACTACAATGGCCTAGGGTAAAAATACACATACCGTTGTAATCGGGCGAGTTTCTGCTGTCAGATGCAACAGGAATTTCACGAGTTCGTCAATTCGTACGCGAGATATGGGAGTTTGAAGTTAAGGAATGCTTGAGAAACCATCAAAATTATCGCAAGTCTGATACTCGAAACCAATAACCACAAAGGCCTAGGAGAAAAATACACGTACCGTTGTAATCGGGCGAGTTTCTGCTTTCAGATGCAATAGGAAATTCTCGAGTTCGTCATTCCGTTCGCGAGATATGGGAGTTTGAAGTTAAGGAATGGTTGAGAAACCATCAAAATTTTCGCAAGTCTCATACTCGAAACCAATAATTACAAAGGCATAGGGGAAAAATGCACATACCTTTGTAATCGGGCGAGTTTCCACTTCCAGATGCAACAGGAATTTCTCGAGTTCGTCATTCCGTTCGCGAGATATGGGAGTTTGAAGTTAAGGAACGGTTGAGAAACCATCAAAATTTTCGCAATTCTGATACTCGAAACCAATAAATACTATGGCCTAGGGCAAAAATGCACATACCGTTGAAATCGGACGAGTTTCTGCTTTCTGATGCAACAGGAATTTCTCGAGTTCGTCATTCCGTTCGCGAGATATGGGAGTTTGAAGTTAAGGAATGGTTGAGAAACCATCAAAATTTTCGCAATTCTGATGCTAGAAACCAATAACTACAATGGCCTAGGGGAAAAATACACATACCGTTGTAATCGGGCGAGTTTCTGCTTTCAGATGCAGCAGGAATTTCTCGAGTTCGTCAATCCGTTCGCGAGATATGGGAGTTTGGAGTTAAGGAATGGTTGAGAAACCTTCAAAATTTTCGCTGGTCTGATACTCGAAACCAATAACTGGAATGGCCTAGGTCAAAAATACACGTGCCGTTGTAATCGGGCGTGTTTCTGCTTTCAGATGCAATAGGAAATTCTCGAGTTCGTCAATCCGTTCGCGAGATATGGGAGTTTGAAGTTAAGGAATGCTTGAGAAACCATCAAAATTTTCGCAACTCTGATACTCGAAACCAATAACTACAATGGCCTAGGGGGAAAATACACACACCATTGTAATCGTGCGAGTTTCTACTTTCAAATGCAACAGGAATTTCTCGAGTTCGTCATTCCGTTCGCGAGATATGGGAGTTTGAAGTTAAGGAATGGTAGAGAAACCATCAAAATTTTCGCAAGTCTCATACTCGAAACCAATAACTACAAAGGCATAGGGGAAAAATACACGTACCGTTGTAATCGGGCTAGTTTCTGCTTCCAGATGCAATAGGAAATTCTCGAGTTTGTCAATCCGTTCGCGAGATGTGGTAGTTTGAAGTTAAGGAATGGTTGAGAAACCATCAAAATTTTCGCAAGTCTGATACTCGAAACCAATAACTACAATGGCCTAGGGTAAAAATACACATACCGTTGTAATCGGGCGAGTTTCTGCTGTCAGATGCAACAGGAATTTCACGAGTTCGTCAATTCGTACGCGAGATATGGGAGTTTGAAGTTAAGGAATGCTTGAGAAACCATCAAAATTATCGCAAGTCTGATACTCGAAACCAATAACCACAAAGGCCTAGGAGAAAAATACACGTACCGTTGTAATCGGGCGAGTTTCTGCTTTCAGATGCAATAGGAAATTCTCGAGTTCGTCATTCCGTTCGCGAGATATGGGAGTTTGAAGTTAAGGAATGGTTGAGAAACCATCAAAATTTTCGCAAGTCTCATACTCGAAACCAATAATTACAAAGGCGTAGGGGAAAAATGCACATACCTTTGTAATCGGGCGAGTTTCCACTTCCAGATGCAACAGGAATTTCTCGAGTTCGTCATTCCGTTCGCGAGATATGGGAGTTTGAAGTTAAGGAACGGTTGAGAAACCATCAAAATTTTCGCAATTCTGATACTCGAAACCAATAAATACTATGGCCTAGGGCAAAAATGCACATACCGTTGAAATCGGACGAGTTTCTGCTTTCTGATGCAACAGGAATTTCTCGAGTTCGTCATTCCGTTCGCGAGATATGGGAGTTTGAAGTTAAGGAATGGTTGAGAAACCATCAAAATTTTCGCAATTCTGATGCTAGAAACCAATAACTACAATGGCCTAGGGGAAAAATACACATACCGTTGTAATCGGGCGAGTTTCTGCTTTCAGATGCAGCAGGAATTTCTCGAGTTCGTCAATCCGTTCGCGAGATATGGGAGTTTGGAGTTAAGGAATGGTTGAGAAACCTTCAAAATTTTCGCTGGTCTGATACTCGAAACCAATAACTGGAATGGCCTAGGTCAAAAATACACGTGCCGTTGTAATCGGGCGTGTTTCTGCTTTCAGATGCAATAGGAAATTCTCGAGTTCGTCAATCCGTTCGCGAGATATGGTAGAGTGAAGTTAAGGAATGGTTGAGAAACCATCAAAATTTTCGCAAGTCTGATACTCGAAACCAATAACTACAAAGGCCTAGGGGAAAAATACACGTACCGTTGTAATCGGGCGTGTTTCTGCTTTCAGATGCAATAGGAAATTCTCGAGTTCGTCAATCCGTTCGCGAAATATGGGAGTTTGAAGTTAAGGAATGGTTGAAAAACCATCACAATTTTGGCAAGTCTGATACTCGAAACCAATAACTACTATGGCCTAGGCCAAAAATACACGTACCGTTGTAATCGGGCGTGTTTCTGCTTTCAGATGCAATAGGAAATTCTCGAGTTCGTCAATCCGTTCGCGAAATATGGGAGTTTGAAGTTAAGGAATGGTTGAGAAACCATCAAAATTTTCGCAAGTCTGATACTCGAAACCAATAACTACAAAGGCCTAGGGGAAAAATACACGTACCGTTGTAATCGGGCGTGTTTCTGCTTTCAGATGCAATAGGAAATTCTCGAGTTCGTCAATCCGTTCGCGAAATATGGGAGTTTGAAGTTAAGGAATGGTTGAAAAACCATCACAATTTTGGCAAGTCTGATACTCGAAACCAATAACTACTATGGCCTAGGCCAAAAATACACGTACCGTTGTAATCGGGCGAGTTTCTGCTTTCAGATGCAATAGGAAATTCTCGAGTTCGTCAATCCGTTCGCGAGATATGGGAGTTTGAAGTTAAGGAATGCTTGAGAAACCATCAAAATTTTCGAAACTCTGATACTCGAAACCAATAACTACAATGGCCTAGGGGGAAAATACACACACCATTGTAATCGTGCGAGTTTCTACTTTCAGATGCAACAGGAATTTCTCGAGTTCGTCAGTCCGTTCGCGAGATATGGGAGTTTGAAGTTAAGGAATGGTAGAGAAACCATCAAAATTTTCGCAAGTCTCATACTCGAAAACAATAACTACAAAGGCATAGGGGAAAAATGCACATACCTTTGTAATCGGGCGAGTTTCCACTTCCAGATGCAACAGGAATTTCTCGAGTTCGTCATTCCGTTCGCGAGATATGGGAGTTTGAAGTTAAGGAATGGTTGAGAAACCATCAAAATTTTCGCAATTCTGATGCTAGAAACCAATAACTACAATGGCCTAGGGGAAAAATACACATACCGTTGTAATCGGGCGAGTTTCTGCTGTCAGATGCAACAGGAATTTCACGAGTTCGTCAATTCGTTCGCGAGATATGGGGGTTTGAAGTTAAGGAATGCTTGTGGAACCATCAAAATTATCGCAAGTCTGATACTCGAAACCAATAACTACAAAGGCCTAGGGGAAAAATACACGTACCGTTGTAATCGGGCGAGTTTCTGCTTTCAGATGCAATAGGAAATTCTCGAGTTCGTCAATCCGTCCGCGAGATATGGGAGTTTCAAGTTAAGGAATGGTTGAAAAACCATCACAATTTTGGCAAGTCTGATACTCGAAACCAATAACTACTATGGCCTAGGGCAAAAATACACGTACTGTTGTAATCGGGCGAGTTTCTGCTTTCAGATGCAATAGGAAATTCTCGAGTTCGTCAATCCGTTCGCGAGATATGGGAGTTTGAAGTTAAGGAATGCTTGAGAAACCATCAAAATTTTCGCAACTCTGATACTCGAAACGAATAACTACAATGGCCTAGGGGGAAAATACACACACCATTGTAATCATGCGAGTTTCTACTTTCAGATGCAACAGGAATTTCTCGAGTTCGTCATTCCGTTCGCGAGATATGGGAGTTTGAAGTTAAGGAATGGTAGAGAAACCATCAAAATTTTCGCAAGTCTCATACTCGAAACCAGTAACTACAAAGGCATAGGGGAAAAATGCACATACCTTTGTAATCGGGCGAGTTTCCACTTCCAGATGCAACAGGAATTTCTCCAGTTCGTCATTCCGTTCGCGAGATATGGGAGTTTGAAGTTAAGGAATGGTTGAGAAATCATCAAAATTTTCGCAAGCCTGATACACGAATCCAATAACTACAAATGCCTAGGGGAAAAATACACGTACCGTTGTAATCGGGCGAGTTTCTGCTTTCAGATGCAATAGGAAATTCTCGAGTTTGTCAATCCGTTCGCGAGATATGGTAGTTTGAAGTTAAGGAATGGTTGAGGAACCATCAAAATTTTCGCAAGTCTGATACTCGAAACCAATAACTACAATGGCCTAGGGGAAAAATACACATACCGTTGTAATCGGGCGAGTTTCTGCTGTCAGATGCAACAGGAATTTCACGAGTTCGTCAATTCGTTCGCGAGATATGGGAGTTTGAAGTTAAGGAATGCTTGAGAAACCATCAAAATTATCGCAAGTCTGACACTCGAAACCAATAACTACAAAGGCCTAGGGGAAAAATACACGTACCGTTGTAATCGGGCGAGTTTCTGCTTTCAGATGCAATAGGAAATTCTCGAGTTCGTCAATCCGTTCGCGAGATATGGGAGTTTGAAGTTAAGGAATGGTTGAAAAACCATCACAATTTTGGCAAGTCTGATACTCGAAACCAATAACTACTATGGCCTAGGGCAAAAATACACGTACCGTTGTAATCGGGCGAGTTTCTGCTTTCAGATGCAATAGGAAATTCTCGAGTTCGTCAATCCGTTCGCGAGATATGGGAGTTTGAAGTTAAGGAATGCTTGAGAAACCATCAAAATTTTCGCAACTCTGATACTCGAAACCAATAACTACAATGGCCTAGGGGGAAAATACACACACCATTGTAATCGTGCGAGTTTCTACTTTCAGATGCAACAGGAATTTCTCGAGTTCGTCATTCCGTTCGCGAGATATGGGAGTTTGAAGTTAAGGAATGGTTGAGAAATCATCAAAATTTTCGCAAGCCTGATACACGAATCCAATAACTACAAATGCCTAGGGGAAAAATACACGTACCGTTGTAATCGGGCTAGTTTCTGCTTTCAGATGCAATAGGAAATTCTCGAGTTTGTCAATCCGTTCGCGAGATGTGGTAGTTTGAAGTCAAGGAATGGTTGAGAAACCATCAAAATTTTCGCAAGTCTGATACTCGAAACCAATAACTACAATGGCCTAGGGGAAAAATACACATACCGTTGTAATCGGGCGAGTTTCTGCTTTCAGATGCAATAGGAAATTCTCGAGTTCGTCAATCCGTTCGCGAGATATGGTAGTTTGATGTTAAGGAATGGTTGAGAAACCATCAAAATTTTCGCAAGTCTGATACTCGAAACCAATAACTACAATGGCCTAGGGGAAAAATACACATACCGTTGTAATCGGGCGAGTTTCTGCTTTCAGATGCAATAGGAAATTCTCGAGTTCGTCAATCCGTTCGCGAGATATGGGAGTTTGAAGTTAAGGAATGGTTGAAAAACCATCACAATTTTGGCAAGTCTGATACTCGAAACCAATAACTACTATGGCCTAGGCCAAAAATACACGTACCGTTGTAATCGGGCGAGTTTCTGCTTTCAGATGCAATAGGAAATTCTCGAGTTCGTCAATCCGTTCGCGAGATATGGGAGTTTGAAGTTAAGGAATGCTTGAGAAACCATCAAAATTTTCGCAACTCTGATACTCGAAACCAATAACTACAATGGCCTAGGGGGAAAATACCCACACCATTGTAATCATGCGAGTTTCTACTTTCAGATGCAACAGGAATTTCTCGAGTTCGTCATTCCGTTCGCGAGATATGGGAGTTTGAAGTTAAGGAATGGTAGAGAAACCATCAAAATTTTCGCAAGTCTCATACTCGAAACCAATAACTACAAAGGCATAGGGGAAAAATGCACATACCTTTGTAATCCGGCGAGTTTCCACTTCCAGATGCAACAGGAATTTCTCGAGTTCGTCATTCCGTTCGCGAGATATGGGAGTTTGAAGTTAAGGAATGGTTGAGAAACCATCAAAATTTACGCTGGTCTGATACTCGAAACCAATAACTGGAATGGCCTAGGGGAAAAGTACACACACCATTGTAATCGGTCGAGTTTCTACTTTCATATACAACAGGAATTTCTCGAGTTCGTCATTCCGTTCGCGAGATATGGGAGTTTGAAGTTAAGGAATGGTTGAGAAACCATCAAAATTTTCGCAACTCTGATACTCGAAACCAATAATACAATGGCCTAGGGGGAAAATACACAAACCATTGTAATCGTGCGAGTTTCTACTTTCAGATGCAACAGGAATTTCTCGAGTTCGTCGTTCCGTTCGCGAGATATGGGAGTTTGAAGTTAAGGAATGGTAGAGAAACCATCAAAATTTTCGCAAGTCTCATACTCGAAACCAATAACTACAATGGCCTAGGGGAAAAATACACATACCCTTGTAATCGGGCGAGTTTCTGCTTTCAGATGCAACAGGAATTTCTCGAGTTCGTCAATCCGTTCGCGAGATATGGGAGTTTGAGTTAAGGAATGGTTGAGAAATCTTCAAAATTTTCGCTGGTCTGATACTCGAAACCAATAACTGGAATGGCCTAGGTCAAAAACACGCGTACCGTTGTAATCGGGCGTGTTTCTGCTTTCAGATGCAATAGGAAATTCTCGAGTTCGTCAATTGGTTCGCGAGATATGGGAGTTTGAAGTTAAGGAATGCTTGAGAAACCATCAAAATTATCGCAATTTGGATGCTAGAAACGAATAACTGGAATTGCCTAGGGGAAAAGTACACAGACCATTAAAATCGGGCGAGTTTCTACTTTCAGATGGAACAGGAATTTCTCGAGTTCGTCATTCCGTTCGCGAGATATGGGAGTTTGAAGTTAAGGAATGGTTGAGAAACCATCAAAATTTTCGCAAGTCTGATACACGAAACCAATAACAACAAAGGCCTAGGGTAAAAATACACATACGGTTGTAATCGGGCGAGTTTCTACTTTCAGATGCAACAGGAATTTCTAGAGTTCGTCATTCCGTTCGCGAGATATGTGAGTTTGAAGTTAAGGAATGGTTCATAAACCATCACAATTTTCGGAAGTCTGATACTCGAAACCAATAACCACTATGGCCTAGGGCAAAAATACACATACCGTTGTAATCGGGCGAGTTTCTGCTTTCAGATGCAATAGAAAATTCTCGAGTTCGTCAATCCGATCGCGAGATATGGAAGTTTGAAGTTAAGGAATGCTTGAGAAACCATCAAAATTTTCGCTGGTCTGATACTCGAAACCAACAACTGGAATGGCCTAGGGGAAAAGTACACACACCGTTGTATTCGGGCGAGTTTCTGCTTTCAGAAGCAATAGGAAATTCTCGAGCTCGTCAATCCGTTCGCGAGATATGGGAGTTGGAAATTAAGGAATGGTTGAGAAACCATCAAAATTTTCGCAAGTCTGATAGGCGAAACCAATAACTACAATGGCCTAGGGGAAAAATACACATACCGTTGTAATCGGGCGGGATTCTGCTTTCAGATGCAATAGGAAATTCTCGAGTTCGTCAATCTGTTCGCGAGATATGGAAGTGTGAAGTTAAGGAATGGTTGAGAAACCTTCAAAATTTTCGCAAGTCTGATACTCGAAACCAATAACTGGAATGGCCTAGGGGAAAAGTACACATACCATTGTAATCGGGCGTGTTTCCACTTCCAGATGCAACAGGAATTTCTCGAGTTCGTCATTTCGTTCGCGAGATATGGGAGTTTGAAGTTAAGGAATGGTTGAGAAACCATCAAAATTTTCGCAAGTCTGATACTCGAAACCAATAACTGGAATGGCCTAGGGGAAAAGTACACACACCATTGTAATCGGTCGAGTTTCTACTTTCATATACAACAGGAATTTCTCGAGGTCGTCATTCCGTTCGCGAGATATGGGAGTTTGAAGTTAAGGAATGGTTGAGAAACCATCAAAATTTTCGCTGGTCTGATACTCGAAACCAATAACTGGAATGGCCTAGGGGAAAAGTATACACACCATTGTAATCGGTCGAGTTTCTACTTTCATATACAACAGGAATTTCTCGAGTTCGTCATTCCGTTCGCGAGATATGGGAGTTTGAAGTTAAGGAATGGTTGAGAAATCATCAAAATTTTCGCAAGCCTGATACACGAATCCAATAACTACAAATGCCTAGGGGAAAAATACACGTACCGTAGTAATCGGGCTAGTTTCTGCTTTCAGATGCAATAGGAAATTCTCGAGTTTGTCAATCCGTTCGCGAGATGTGGTAGTTTGAAGTTAAGGAATGGTTGAGAAACCATCAAAATTTTCGCAAGTCTGATACTCGAAACCAATAACTACAATGGCCTAGGGGAAAAATACACATACCGTTGTAATCGGGCGAGTTTCTGCTGTCAGATGCAACAGCAATTTCACGAGTTCGTCAATTCGTTCGCGAGATATGGGAGTTTGAAGTTAAGGAATGCTTGAGAAACCATCAAAATTATCGCAAGTCTGATACTCGAAACCAATAACTACAAAGGCCTAGGGGAAAAATACACGTACCGTTGTAATCGGGCGAGTTTCTGCTTTCAGATGCATTAGGAATTTCTCGAGTTCGTCAGTCCGTTCGCGAGATATGGGAGTTTGAAGTTAAGGAATGGTAGAGAAACCATCAAAATTTTCGCAAGTCTCATACTCGAAAACAATAACTACAAAGGCATAGGGGAAAAATGCACATACCTTTGTATTCGGGCGAGTTTCCACTTCCAGATGCAACAGGAATTTCTCGAGTTCGTCATTCCGTTCGCGAGATATGGGAGTTTGAAGTTAAGGAATCGTTGAGAAACCATCAAAATTTTCGCAATTCTGATACTCGAAACCAATAACTACAATGGCCTAGGGGAAAAATACACATACCGTTGTAATCGGTCGAGTTTCTGCTGTCAGATGCAACAGGAATTTCACGAGTTCGTCAATTCGTTCGCGAGATATGGGGGTTTGAAGTTAAGGAATGCTTGTGGAACCATCAAAATTATCGCAAGTCTGATACTCGAAACCAATAACTACAAAGGCCTAGGGGAAAAATACACGTACCGTTGTAATCGGGCGAGTTTCTGCTTTCAGATGCAATAGGAAATTCTCGAGTTCGTCAATCCGTTCGCGAGATATGGGAGTTTGAAGTTAAGGAATGGTTGAAAAACCATCACAATTTTGGCAAGTCTGATACTCGAAACCAATAACTACTATGGCCTAGGGCAAAAATACACGTACTGTTGTAATCGGGCGAGTTTCTGCTTTCAGATGCAATAGGAAATTCTCGAGTTCGTCAATCCGTTCGCGAGATATGGGAGTTTGAAGTTAAGGAATGCTTGAGAAACCATCAAAATTTTCGCAACTCTGATACTCGAAACGAATAACTACATTGGCCTAGGGGGAAAATACACACACCATTGTAATCATGCGAGTTTCTACTTTCAGATGCAACAGGAATTTCTCGAGTTCGTCATTCCGTTCGCGAGATATGGGAGTTTGAAGTTAAGGAATGGTAGAGAAACCATCAAAATTTTCGCAAGTCTCATACTCGAAACCAGTAACTACAAAGGCATAGGGGAAAAATGCACATACCTTTGTAATCGGGCGAGTTTCCACTTCCAGATGCAACAGGAATTTCTCGAGTTCGTCATTCCGTTCGCGAGATATGGGAGTTTGAAGTTAAGGAATGGTTGAGAAATCATCAAAATTTTCGCAAGCCTGATACACGAATCCAATAACTACAAATGCCTAGGGGAAAAATACACGTACCGTTGTAATCGGGCGAGTTTCTGCTTTCAGATGCAATAGGAAATTCTCGAGTTTGTCAATCCGTTCGCGAGATATGGTAGTTTGAAGTTAAGGAATGGTTGAGGAACCATCAAAATTTTCGCAAGTCTGATACTCGAAACCAATAACTACAATGGCCTAGGGTAAAAATACACATACCGTTGTAATCGGGCGAGTTTCTGCTGTCAGATGCAACAGGAATTTCACGAGTTCGTCAATTCGTTCGCGAGATATGGGAGTTTGAAGTTAAGGAATGCTTGAGAAACCATCAAAATTATCGCAAGTCTCATACTCGAAACCAATAACTACAAAGGCATAGGGGAAAAATGCACATAGCTTTGTAATCGGGCGAGTTTCCACTTCCAGATGCAACAGGAATTTCTCGAGTTCGTCATTCCGTTCGCGAGATATGGGAGTTTGATGTTAAGGAACGGTTGAGAAACCATCAAAATTTTCGCAATTCTGATACTCGAAACCAATAACTACTATGGCCTAGGGGAAAAATACACGTACCGTTGTAATCGGGCGTGTTTCTGCTTTCAGATGCAACAGGAATTTCCCGAGTTCGTCAATCCGTTCGCGAGATATGGGAGTTTGAAGTTAAGGAATGGTTGAGAAATCATCAAAATTTTCGCAAGCCTGATACACGAATCCAATAACTACAAATGCCTAGGGGAAAAATACACGTACCGTTGTAATCGGGCTAGTTTCTGCTTTCAGATGCAATAGGAAATTCTGGAGTTTGTCAATCCGTTCGCGAGATGTGGTAGTTTGAAGTTAAGGAATGGTTGAGAAACCATCAAAATTTTCGCAAGTCTGATACTCGAAACCAATAACTACAATGGCCTAGGGGAAAAATACACATACCGTTGTAATCGGGCGAGTTTCTGCTTTCAGATGCAATAGGAAATTCTCGAGTTCGTCAATCCGTTCGCGAGATATGGTAGTTTGAAGTTAAGGAATGGTTGAGAAACCATCAAAATTTTCGCAAGTCTGATACTCGAAACCAATAACTACAATGGCCTAGGGGAAAAATACACATACCGTTGTAATCGGGCGAGTTTCTGCTGTCAGATGCAATAGGAAATTCTCGAGTTCGTCAATCCGTTCGCGAGATATGGGAGTTTGAAGTTAAGGAATGCTTGAGAAACCATCAAAATTTTCGCAACTCTGATACTCGAAACCAATAACTACAATGGCCTAGGGGGAAAATACCCACACCATTGTAATCATGCGAGTTTCTACTTTCAGATGCAACAGGAATTTCTCGAGTTCGTCATTCCGTTCGCGAGATATGGGAGTTTGAAGTTAAGGAATGGTAGAGAAACCATCAAAATTTTCGCAAGTCTCATACTCGAAACCAATAACTACAAAGGCATAGGGGAAAAATGCACATACCTTTGTAATCGGGCGAGTTTCCACTTCCAGATGCAACAGGAATTTCTCGAGTTCGTCATTCCGTTCGCGAGATATGGGAGTTTGAAGTTAAGGAATGGTTGTGAAATCATCAAAATTTTCGCAAGCCTGATACACGAATCCAATAACTACAAATGCCTAGGGGAAAAATACACGTACCGTTGTAATCGGGCGAGTTTCTGCTTTCAGATGCAATAGGAAATTCTCGAGTTTGTCAATCCGTTCGCGAGATATGGGAGTTTGAAGTTAAGGAATGGTTGAAAAACCATCACAATTTTGGCAAGTCTGATACTCGAAACCAATAACTACTTTGGCCTAGGGCAAAAATACACGTACCGTTGTAATCGGGCGAGTTTCTGCTTTCAGATGCAATAGGAAATTCTCGAGTTCGTCAATCCGTTCGCGAGATATGGGAGTTTGAAGTTAAGCAATGCTTGAGAAACCATCAAAATTTTCGCAACTCTGATACTCGAAACCAATAACTACAATGGCCTAGGGGGAAAATACACACACCATTGTAATCGTGCGAGTTTCTGCTTTCAGATGCAACAGGAATTTCTCGAGTTCGTCATTCCGTTCGCGAGATATGGGAGTTTGAAGTTAAGGAATGGTTGAGAAACCATCAAAATTTTCGCAAGTCTCATACTCGAAACCAATAACTACAAAGGCATAGGGGAAAAATGCACATACCTTTGTAATCCGGCGAGTTTCCACTTCCAGATGCAACAGGAATTTCTCGAGTTCGTCATTCCGTTCGCGAGATATGGGAGTTTGAAGTTAAGGAATGCTTGAGAAACCATCAAAATTTTCGCAACTCTGATACTCGAAACCAATAACTACAATGGCCTAGGGGGAAAATACACACACCATTGTAATCGTGCGAGTTTCTGCTTTCAGATGCAACATGAATTTCTCGAGTTCGTCATTCCGTTCGCGAGATATGGGAGTTTGAAGTTAAGGAATGGTTGAGAAACCATCAAAATTTTCGCAAGTCTCATACTCGAAACCAATAACTACAAAGGCATAGGGGAAAAATGCACATACCTTTGTAATCCGGCGAGTTTCCACTTCCAGATGCAATAGGAATTTCTCGAGTTCGTCATTCCGTTCGCGAGATATGGGAGTTTGAAGTTAAGGAATGGTTGAGAAACCATCAAAATTTTCGCAATTCTGATGCTAGAAACCAATAACTACAATGGCCTAGGGGAAAAATACACATACCGTTGTAATCGGGCGAGTTTGTGCTTTCAGATGCAACAGGAATTTCTCGAGTTCGTCAATCCGTTCGCGAGATATGGGAGTTTGAAGTTAAGGAATGGTTGAGAAATCATCAAAATTTTCGCAAGCCTGATACACGAATCCAATAGCTACAAAAGCCTAGGGGAAAAATACACGTACCGTTGTAATCGGGCGAGTTTCTGCTTTCAGTTGCAATAGGAAATTCTCGAGTTCGTCAATCCGTTCGCGAGATATGGGAGTTTGAAGTTAAGGAATGGTTGAAAAACCATCACAATTTTCGCAAGTCTGATACTCGAAACCAATAACTACTATGGCCTAGGGCAAAAATACACGTACCGTTGTTATCGGGCGAGTTTCTGCTTTCAGATGCAATAGGAAATTCTCGAGTTCGTCAACCCGTTCGCGAGATATGGGAGTTTGAAGTTAAGGAATGCTTGAGAAACCATCAAAATTTTCGCAACTCTGATACTCGAAACCAATAACTACAATGGCCTAGGGGGAAAATACACACACCATTGTAATCGTGCGAGTTTCTACTTTCAGATGCAACAGGAATTTCTCGAGTTCGTCAATCCGTTCGCGAGATATGGGAGTTTGAAGTTAAGGAATGGTTGAGAAACCTTCAAAATTTTCGCTGGTCTGATACTCGAAACCAATAACTGGAATGCCCTAGGTCAAAAATACACGTGCCGTTGTAATCGGGCGTGTTTCTGCTTTCAGATGCAATAGGAAATTCTCGAGTTCGTCAATCCGTTCGCGAGATATGGTAGTTTGAAGTTAAGGAATGGTTGAGAAACCATCAAAATTTTCGCAAGTCTGATACTCGAAACCAATAACTACAATGGCCTAGGGGAAAAATACACATACCGTTGTAATCGGGCGAGTTTCTGCTGTCAGATGCAACAGGAATTTCACGAGTTCGTCAATTCGTTAGCGAGATATGGGAGTTTGAAGTTAAGGAATGCTTGAGAAACCATCAAAATTATCGCAATTTGGATGCTAGAAACGAATAACTGGAATTGCCTAGGGGAAAAGTACACAGACCATTAAAATCGGGCGAGTTTCTACTTTCAGATGCAACAGGAATTTCTCGAGTTCGTCATTCCGTTCGCGAGATATGTGAGTTTGAAGTTAAGGAATGGTTGATAAACCATCACAATTTTCGGAAGTCTGATACTCGAAACCAATAACCACTATGGCCTAGGGCAAAAATACACATACCGTTGTAATCGGGCGAGTTTCTGCTTTCAGATGCAATAGAAAATTCTCGAGTTCGTCAATCCGATAGCGAGATATGGAAGTTTGAAGTTAAGGAATGCTTGAGAAACCATCAAAATTTTCGCTGGTCTGATACTCGAAACCAACAACTGGAATGGCCTAGGGGAAAAGTACACACACCGTTGTATTCGGGCGAGTTTCTGCTTTCAGAAGCAATAGGAAATTCTCGAGCTCGTCAATCCGTTCGCGAGATATGGGAGTTGGAAATTAAGGAATGGTTGAGAAACCATCAACATTTTCGCAAGTCTGATACTCGAAACCAATAACTGGAATGGCCTAGGGGAAAAGTACACATACCATTGTAATCGGGCGAGTTTCCACTTCCAGATGCAACAGGAATTTCTCGAGTTCGTCGATCCGTTCGCGAGATATGGTAGTTTGAAGTTAAGGAATGGTTGAGAAACCATCAAAATTTTCGCAAGTCTGATACACGAAACCAATAACTACAAAGGCCTAGGGGAAAAATACACATACGGTTGTAATCGGGCGACTTTCTACTTTCACATGCAACAGGAATTTCTCGAGTTCGTCAATCCGTTCGCGGGATATGGGAGTTTGAAGTTAAGGAATGGTTGAGAAACCATCAAAATTTTCGCAACTCTGATACTCGAAACCAATAACTACAATGGCCTAGGGGGAAAATACTCACACCATTTTAATCGTGCGAGATTCTACTTTCAGATGCAACAGGAATTTCTCGAGTTCGTCGTTCCCTTCGCGAGATTTGGGAGTTTGAAGTTAAGGAATGGTAGAGAAACCATCATAATTTTCGCAAGTCTCATACTCGAAACCAATAACTACAATGGCCTAGGGGAAAAATACACATACCCTTGTAATCGGGCGAGTTTCTGCTTTCAGATGCAACAGGAATTTCTCGAGTTCGTCAAACCGTTCGCGAGATATGGGAGTTTGAGTTAAGGAATGGTTGAGAAACCTTCAAAATTTTCGCTGGTCTGATACTCGGAACCAATAACTGGAATGGCCTAGGTCAAAAACACACGTACCGTTGTAAACGGGCGTGTTTCTGCTTTCAGATGCAATAGGAAATTCTCGAGTTCGTCAATTGGTTCGCGAGATATGGGAGTTTGAAGTTAAGGAATGCTTGAAAAACCATCAAAATTATCGCAATTCGGATGCTAGAAACGAATAACTGGAATTGCCTAGGGGAAAAGTACCCAGACCATTAAAATCGGGCGAGTTTCTACTTTCAGATGCAACAGGAATTTCTCGAGGTCGTCATTCCGTTCGCGAGATATGGGAGTTTGAAGTTAAGGAATGGTAGAGAAACCATCAAAAGTTTCGCAAGTCTGATACTCGAAACCAATAAGTACAATGGCCTAGGGGAAAAATACACATACCGTTGTAATCGGGCGAGTTTCTGCTGTCAGATGCAACAGGAATTTCTCGAGTTCGTCAATTCGTTCGCAAGATATGGGAGTTTGAAGTTAAGGAATGCTTGAGAAACCATCAAAATTATCGCAATTTGGATGCTAGAAACGAATAACTGGAATTGCCTAGGGGAAAAGTACACAGACCATTAAAATCGGGCGAGTTTCTACTTTCAGATGGAACAGGAATTTCTCGAGTTCGTCATTCCGTTCGCGAGATATGGGAGTTTGAAGTTAAGGAATGGTTGAGAAACCATCAAAATTTTCGCAAGTCTGATACACGAAACCAATAACTACAAAGGCCTAGGGGAAAAATACACATACGGTTGTAATCGGGCGACTTTCTACTTTCACATGCAACAGGAATTTCTCGAGTTCGTCAATCCGTTCGCGGGATATGGGAGTTTGAAGTTAAGGAATGGTTGAGAAACCATCAAAATTTTCGCAACTCTGATACTCGAAACCAATAACTACAATGGCCTAGGGGGAAAATACTCACACCATTTTAATCGTGCGAGATTCTACTTTCAGATGCAACAGGAATTTCTCGAGTTCGTCGTTCCCTTCGCGAGATTTGGGAGTTTGAAGTTAAGGAATGGTAGAGAAACCATCATAATTTTCGCAAGTCTCATACTCGAAACCAATAACTACAATGGCCTAGGGGAAAAATACACATACCCTTGTAATCGGGCGAGTTTCTGCTTTCAGATGCAACAGGAATTTCTCGAGTTCGTCAAACCGTTCGCGAGATATGGGAGTTTGAGTTAAGGAATGGTTGAGAAACCTTCAAAATTTTCGCTGGTCTGATACTCGGAACCAATAACTGGAATGGCCTAGGTCAAAAACACACGTACCGTTGTAAACGGGCGTGTTTCTGCTTTCAGATGCAATAGGAAATTCTCGAGTTCGTCAATTGGTTCGCGAGATATGGGAGTTTGAAGTTAAGGAATGCTTGAAAAACCATCAAAATTATCGCAATTCGGATGCTAGAAACGAATAACTGGAATTGCCTAGGGGAAAAGTACCCAGACCATTAAAATCGGGCGAGTTTCTACTTTCAGATGCAACAGGAATTTCTCGAGGTCGTCATTCCGTTCGCGAGATATGGGAGTTTGAAGTTAAGGAATGGTAGAGAAACCATCAAAAGTTTCGCAAGTCTGATACTCGAAACCAATAAGTACAATGGCCTAGGGGAAAAATACACATACCGTTGTAATCGGGCGAGTTTCTGCTGTCAGATGCAACAGGAATTTCTCGAGTTCGTCAATTCGTTCGCAAGATATGGGAGTTTGAAGTTAAGGAATGCTTGAGAAACCATCAAAATTATCGCAATTTGGATGCTAGAAACGAATAACTGGAATTGCCTAGGGGAAAAGTACACAGACCATTAAAATCGGGCGAGTTTCTACTTTCAGATGGAACAGGAATTTCTCGAGTTCGTCATTCCGTTCGCGAGATATGGGAGTTTGAAGTTAAGGAATGGTTGAGAAACCATCAAAATTTTCGCAAGTCTGATACACGAAACCAATAACTACAAAGGCCTAGGGGAAAAATACACATACGGTTGTAATCGGGCGACTTTCTACTTTCACATGCAACAGGAATTTCTCGAGTTCGTCAATCCGTTCGCGGGATATGGGAGTTTGAAGTTAAGGAATGGTTGATAAACCATCACAATTTTCGGAAGTCTGATACTCGAAACCAATAACCACTATGGCCTAGGGCAAAAATACACATACCGTTGTAATCGGGCGAGTTTCTGCTTTCAGATGCAATAGAAAATTCTCGAGTTCGTCAATCCGAACGCGAGATATGGAAGTTTGAAGTTAAGGAATGCTTGAGAAACCATCAAAATTTTCGCTGGTCTGATACTCGAAACCAACAACTGGAATGGCCTAGGGGAAAAGTACACGTACCGTTGTAAACGGGCGTGTTTCTGCTTTCAGATGCAATAGGAAATTCTCGAGTTCGTCAATTGGTTCGCGAGATATGGGAGTTTGAAGTTAAGGAATGCTTGAGAAACCATCAAAATTATCGCAATTCGGATGCTAGAAACCAATAACTGCAATGGCCTAGGGGAAAAATACACATACCGTTGTAATCGGGCGAGTTTCTGCTGTCAGATGCAACAGGAATTTCACGAGTTCGTCAATTCGTTCGCGAGATATGGGAGTTTGAAGTTAAGGAATGCTTGAGAAACCATCAAAATTATCGCAAGTCTGATACTCGAAACCAATAACTACAAAGGCCTAGGGGAAAAATACACGTACAGTTGTAATCGGGCGAGTTTCTGCTTTCAGATGCAATAGGAAATTCTCGAGTTTGTCAATCCGTTCGCGAGATGTGGTAGTTTGAAGTTAAGGAATGGTTGAGAAACCATCAAAATTTTCGCAAGTCTGATACGCGAAACCAATAACTACAATGGCCTAGGGGAAAAATACACATACCGTTGTAATCGGGCGGGTTTCTGCTTTCAGATGCAATAGGAAATTCTCGAGTTCGTCAATCTGTTCGCGAGATATGGAAGTGTGAAGTTAAGGAATGGTTGAGAAACCTTCAAAATTTTCGCAAGTCTGATACACGAAACCAATAACTACAAAGGCCTAGGGGAAAAATACACATACGGTTGTAATCGGGCGACTTTCTACTTTCACATGCAACAGGAATTTCTCGAGTTCGTCAATCCGTTCGCGGGATATGGGAGTTTGAAGTTAAGGAATGGTTGAGAAACCATCAAAATTTTCGCTTGTCTGATACTCGAAACCAATAACTGGAATGGCCTAGGGGAAAAGTACACACACCATTGTAATCGGTCGAGTTTCTACTTTCATATACAACAGGAATTTCTCGAGTTCGTCATTCCGTTCGCGAGATATGGGAGTTTGAAGTTAAGGAATGGTTGAGAAACCATCAAAATTTTCGCAATTCCGATGCTAGAAACCAATAACTACAATGGCCTAGGGGAAAAACACACATACCATTGTAATCGTGCGAGTTTCTACTTTCAGATGCAACAGGAATTTCTCGAGTTCGTCAAACCGTTCGCGAGATATGGGAGTTTGAGTTAAGGAATGGTTGAGAAACCTTCAAAATTTTCGCTGGTCTGATACTCGAAACCAATAACTGGAATGGCCTAGGTCAAAAACACACGTACCGTTGTAAACGGGCGTGTTTCTGCTTTCAGATGCAATTGGAAATTCTCGAGTTCGTCAATTGGTTCGCGAGATATGGGAGTTTGAAGTTAAGAAATGCTTGAGAAACCATCAAAATTATCGCAATTCGGATGCTAGAAACCAATAACTGGAATGGCCTAGGGGAAAAGTACACACACCGTTGTAATCGGGCGAGTTTCTGCTTTCAGATGCAACAGGAATTTCTCGAGTTCGTCAATCCGTTCGCGAGATATGGGAGTTTGAAGTTAAGGAATGGTTGAGAAACCTTCAAAATTTTCGCTGCTCTGATACTGGAAACCAATAACTGGAATGACCTAGGTCAAAAATACACCTACCGTTGTAATCGGGCGTGTTTCTGCTTTCAGATGCAATAGGAAATTCTCGAGTTCGTCAATCCGTTCGCGAGATATGGTAGTTTGAAGTTAAGGAATGGTTGAGAAACCATCAAAAGTTTCGCAAGTCTGATACTCGAAACCAATAACTACAATGGCCTAGGGGAAAAATACACATACCGTTGTAATCGGGCGAGTTTCTGCTGTCAGATGCAACAGGAATTTCTCGAGTTCGTCATTTCGTTCGCGAGATATGGGAGTTTGAAGTTAAGGAATGCTTGAGAAACCATCAAAATTATCGCAATTTGGATGCTAGAAACGAATAACTGGAATTGCCTAGGGGAAAAGTACACAGACCATTAAAATCGGGCGAGTTTCTACTTTCAGATGGAACAGGAATTTCTCGAGTTCGTCATTCCGTTCGCGAGATATGGGAGTTTGAAGTTAAGGAATGGTTGAGAAACCATCAAAATTTTCGCAAGTCTGATACACGAAACCAATAACTACAAAGGCCTAGGGGAAAAATACACATACGGTTGTAATCGGGCGACTTTCTACTTTCACATGCAACAGGAATTTCTCGAGTTCGTCAATCCGTTCGCGGGATGTGGGAGTTTGAAGTTAAGGAATGGTTGAGAAACCATCAAAATTTTCGCAACTCTGATACTCGAAACCAATAACTACAATGGCCTAGGGGGAAAATACACACACCATTGTAATCGTGCGAGTTTCTACTTTCAGATGCAACAGGAATTTCTCGAGTTCATCAAACCGTTCGCGAGATATGGGAGTTTGAGTTAAGGAATGGTTGAGAAACCTTCAAAATTTTCGCTGGTCTGAAACTCGAAACCAATAACTGGAATGGCCTAGGTCAAAAACACACGTACCGTTGTACACGGGCGTGTTTCTGCTTTCAGATGCAATAGGAAATTCCCGAGTTCGTCAATTGGTTCGCGAGATATGGGAGTTTGAAGTTAAGGAATGCTTGAGAAACCATCAAAATTATCGCAATTTGGATGCTAGAAACGAATAACTGGAATTGCCTAGGGGAAAAGTACACAGACCATTAAAATCGGGCGAGTTTCTACTTTCAGATGGAACAGGAATTTCTCGAGTTCGTCATTCCGTTCGCGAGATATGGGAGTTTGAAGTTAAGGAATGGTTGAGAAACCATCACAATTTTCGCAAGTCTGATACTCGAAACCAATAACCACTATGGCCTAGGGCAAAAATACACATACCGTTGTAATCGGGCGAGTTTCTGCTTTCAGATGCAATAGGAAATTCTCGAGTTCGTCAATCCGATCGCGAGATATGGAAGTTTGAAGTTAAGGAATGCTTGAGAAACCATCAAAATTTTCGCTTGTCTGATACTCGAAACCAATAACTGGAATGGCCTAGGGGAAAAGTACACACACCATTGTAATCGGTCGAGTTTCTACTTTCATATACAACAGGAATTTCTCGAGTTCGTCATTCCGTTCGCGAGATATGGGAGTTTGAAGTTAAGGAATGGTTGAGAAACCATCAAAATTTTCGCAATTCCGATGCTAGAAACCAATAACTACAATGGCCTAGGGGAAAAATACACATACCGTTGTAATCGGGCGAGTTTCTGCTTTCAGATGCAACAGGAATTTCTCGAGTTCGTCAATCCGTTCGCGAGATATGGTAGTTTGAAGTTAAGGAATGGTTGAGAAACCATCAAAAGTTTCGCAAGTCTGATGCTCGAAACCAATAACTACAATGGCCTAGGGGAAAAATACACATACCGTTGTAATCGGGCGAGTTTCTGCTGTCAGATGCAACAGGAATTTCTCGAGTTCGTCAATCCGTTCGCGGGATATGGGAGTTTGAAGTTAAGGAATGGTTGAGAAACCATCAAAATTTTCGCTGGTCTGATACTCGAAACCAATAACTGGAATGGCCTAGGGGAAAAGTACACACACCATTGTAATCGGTCGAGTTTCTACTTTCATATACAACAGGAATTTCTCGAGTTCGTCATTCCGTTCGCGAGATATGGGAGTTTGAAGTTAAGGAATGGTTGAGAAACCATCAAAATTTTCGCAATTCCGATGCTAGAAACCAATAACCACTATGGCCTAGGGGAAAAATACACATACCATTGTAATCGGGCGAGTTTCTGCTTTCAGATGCAATAGGAAATTCTCGAGTTCGTCAATCCGATCGCGAGATATGGAAGTTTGAAGTTAAGGAATGCTTGAGAAACCATCAAAATTTTCGCAAGTCTGATACTCGAAACCAATAACTGGAATGGCCTAGGGGAAAAGTACACATACCATTGTAATCGGGCGAGTTTCTACTTTCAGATGCAACAGGAATTTCTCGAGTTCGTCAATCCGTTCGCAAGATATGGGAGTTTGAAATTAAGGAATGGTTGAGAAACCATCAAAATTTTCGCTGGTCTGATACTCGAAACCAATAACTGGAATGGCCTAGGGGAAAAGTACACACACCATTGTAATCGGTCGAGTTTCTACTTTCATATACAACAGGAATTTCTCGAGTTCGTCATTCCGTTCGCGAGATATGGGAGTTTGAAGTTAAGGAATGGTTGAGAAACCATCAAAATTTTCGCAACTCTGATACACGAAACCAATAACTACAATGGCCTAGGGGGAAAATACACATACCGTTGTAATCGTGCGAGTTTCTACTTTCAGATGCAACAGGAATTTCTCGAGTTCGTCGTTCCGTTCGCGAGATATGGGAGTTTGAGTTAAGGAATGGTTGAGAAACCTTCAAAATTTTCGCTGGTCTGATACTCGAAACCAATAACTGGAATGGCCTAGGTCAAAAACACACGTACCGTTGTAAACGGGCGTGTTTCGGCTTTCAGATGCAATAGGAAATTCTCGAGTTCGTCAATTGGTTCGCGAAATATGGGAGTTTAAAGTTAAGGAATGCTTGAGAAACCATCAAAATTATCGCAATTCGGATGCTAGAAACGAATAACTGGAATTGCCTAGGGGAAAAGTACCCAGACCATTAAAATCGGGCGAGTTTCTACTTTCAGATGCAACAGGAATTTCTCGAGTTCGTCATTCCGTTCGCGAGATATGGGAATTTCAAATTAAGGAATGGTTGAGAAACCATCAAAATTTTCGCAAGTCTGGTACTCGAAACCAATAACTACAAAGGCCTAGGGGGAAAATACACATACCGTTGTAATCGGGCGAGTTTCTACTTTCAGATGCAACCGGAATTTCTCGAGTTCGTCAATCCGTTCGCGAGATATGGAAGTTTGAAGTTAAGGAATGCTTGAGAAACCATCAAAATTTTCGCTGGTCTGATACTCGAAATCAATAACTACTATGGCCTAGGGGAAAAATACACATACCGTTGTAATCGGGCGAGTTTCTCCTTTCAGATGCAATAGGAAATTCTCGAGTTTATCAATCCGTTCGCGAGATATGGGCGTTTGAAGTTAAGGAATGGTTGAGAAACCATCAAAATTTTCGCAAGTCCGATACTCGAAACCAATAACTACAAAGGCCTAGGGGGAAAACACACATACCGTTGTAATCGGGCGAGTTTCTACTTTCATATGCAACAGGAATTTCTCGAGTTCGTCAATCCGTTCCCGAGATATGGGAGTTTGAAGTTAAGGAATGGTTGAGATACCATCAAAATTTTCGCTGGTCTGATACTCGAATCCAATAACTACAATGGCCTAGGGGAAAAATACACATAACGTTGTAATCGGGCGAGTTTCTACTTTCAGATGCAACAGGAATTTCTCGAGTTCGTCAATCCGTTCGCAAGATATGGGAGTTTGAAATTAAGGAATGGTTGAGAAACCATCAAAATTTTCGCAAGTCTGATACGCGAAACCAATAACTACCACGGCCCAGGGCAAAAATACACATACCGTTGTAATCGGGCGAGTTTCTGCTTTCAGATGCAATAGGAAATCCTCGAGTTCGTCAATCCGTTCGCGAGATATAGAAGTTTGAAGTTAAGGAATGATTGAGAAACCATCAAAATTTTCGCTGGTCTGATACTCGAAACCAATAACTGGAATGGCCTAGGGGAAAAGTACACACACCATTGTAATCGGGCGAGCTTCTGCTTTCTGATGCCATAGGAAATTCTCGAGTTCGGCAATCCGTTCGCGAGATATGGGAGTGTTAAGTTAAGGAATGGTTGAGAAACCATCAAAATTTTCGCAAGTCTGATACTCGAAACCAATAACTGGAATGGCCTGGGGGAAAAGTACACACACCATTGTAATCGGGCGAGTTTCTACTTTCAGATACAACAGGAATTTCTCGAGTTCGTCAATCCGTTCGCGAGAAATGGGCGTTTGAAGTTAAGGAATGGTTGAGAAACCATCAAAATTTTCGCTGGTCTGATACTCGAAACCAATAACTGGAATGGCCTAGGGGAAAAGTACACACACCATTGTAATCGGGCGAGCTTCTGCTTTCTGATGCCATAGGAAATTCTCGAGTTCGGCAATCCGTTCGCGAGATATGGGAGTGTTAAGTTAAGGAATGGTTGAGAAACGATCAAAATTTTCGCAAGTCTGAAACTCGAAACCAATAACTGGAATGGCCTAGGGGAAAAGTACACACACCATTGTAATCGGGCGAGTTTCTACTTTCAGATACAACAGGAATTTCTCGAGTTCGTCAATCCGTTCGCGAGAAATGGGCGTTTGAAGTTAAGGAATGGTTGAGAAACCATCAAAATTTTCGCAAGTCTGATACGCGAAACCAATAACTACAATGGCCTAGGGGAAAAATACACATACCGTTGTAATCGGGCGAGTTTCTACTTTCAGATGCAACCGGAATTTCTCGAGTTCGTCAATCCGTTCGCGAGATATGGGAGCTTGAATTTATGGAATGCTTGAGAAACCATCACAATTTTCGAAAGTTTGATACTCGAAACCAATAACTACCACGGCCCAGGGCAAAAATACACATACCGTTGTAATCGGGCGAGTTTCTGCTTTCAGATGCAATAGGAAATTCCCGAGTTCGTCAATCCGTTCGCGAGATATGGGAGTTGGAAGTTAAGGAATGGTTGAGAAATCATCAAAATTTTCGCAAGTCTGATACTCGAATCCAATAACTACACTGGCCTAGGGCAAAAATACACATACCGTTGTAATCGGGCGAGTTTCTACTTCCGCATGCAACAGGAATTTCTCGAGTTCGTCAATCCGTTCGCGAGATATGGAAGTTTGAAGTTAAGGAATGCTTGAGAAACCATCAAAATTTTCGCTGGTCTGATACTCGAATCCAATAACTACAATGGCCTATGGGAAAAATACACATACCGTTGTAATCGGGCGCGTTTCTACTTTCAGATGCAACAGGAATTTCTCGAGTTCGTCAATCCGTTCGGGAGATATGGGAGTTTGAAGTTAAGGAATGGTTGGGAAACCATCAAAATTTTCGCAAGTCCGATACTCGAAACCAATAACTACAGAGGCCTAGGGGGAAAACACACATACCGTTGTAATCGGGCGAGCTTCTGCTTTTTGATGCCATAGGAAATTCTCGAGTTCGGCTATCCGTTCGCGAGATATGGGAGTGTTAAGTTAAGGAATGGTTGAGAAACCATCAAAATTTTCGCAAGTCTGATACTCGAAACCAATAACTGGAATGGCCTGGGGGAAAAGTACACACACCATTGTAATCGGGCGAGTTTCTACTTTCAGATACAACAGGAATTTCTCGAGTTCGTCAATCCGTTCGCGAGAAATGGGCGTTTGAAGTTAAGGAATGGTTGAGAAACCATCAAAATTTTCGCTGGTCTGATACTCGAAACCAATAACTGGAATGGCCTAGGGGAAAAGTACACACACCATTGTAATCGGGCGAGTTTCTGCTTTCAGATGAAATAGGAAATTCTCGAGTTCGTCAACCCGTTCGCGAGATATGCAAGTGTGAAAATAAGGAATGATTGAGAAACCATCAAAATTTTCGCAAGTCTGATACTCGAAACCAATAACTACAAAGGCCTAGGGGGAAAAAACACATATCTTTGTAATCGGGCGCGCTTCTACTTTCAGATGCAACAGGAATTTCTCGAGTTCGTCAATCCGTTCGCGAGATATGGGAGTTTGAAGTTAAGGAATGGTTGAGAAACCATCAAAATTTTCGAAAGTCTGATACGCGAAACCAATAACTACCACGGCCCAGGGCAAAAATACACATACCGTTGTAATCGGGCGAGTTTCTGCTTTCAGATGCAATAGGAAATTCCAGAGTTCGTCAATCCGTTCGCGAGATATGGGAGTTGGAAGTTAAGGAATGGTTGAGAAATCATCAAAATTTTCGCAAGTCTGATACTCGAATCCAATAACTACACTGGCCTAGGGCAAAAAAACACATATCTTTGTAATCGGGCGCGCTTCTACTTTCAGATGCAACAGGAATTTCTCGAGTTCGTCAATCCGTTCGCGAGATATGGGAGTTTGAAGTTAAGGAATGATTGAGAAACCATCAAAATTTTCGCAAGTCTGATACTCGAAACCAATAACTGGAATGGCCTGGGGGAAAAGTACACCCACCATTGTAATCGGGCGAGTTTCTACTTTCAGATACAACAGGAATTTCTCGAGTTCGTCAATCCGTTCGCGAGAAATGGGCGTTTGAAGTTAAGGAATGGTTGAGAAACCATCAAAATTTTCGCAAGTCTGATACTCGAAACCAATAACTACAATGGCCTAGGGGAAAAATACACATACCGTTGTAATCGGGCGAGTTCGTACTTTCAGATGCAACAGGAATTTCTCGAGGTCGTCAATCCGTTCGCGAGAAATGGGAGTTTGAAGTTAAGGAATGGTTGAGAAATCGTCAAAATTTTCGCAAGTCTGATACTCGAATCCAATAACTACTATGGCCTAGGGCAAAAATACACATACCATTGTAATCGGGCGAGTTTCTGCTTTCAAATGCAATAGGAAATTCTCGAGTTCGTCAATCCGTTCGCGAGATATGGAAGTTTGAAGTTAAGGAATGCTTGAGAAACCATCAAAATTTTCGCTGGTCTGATACTCGAAACCAGCAACTGGAATGGCCTAGGGGAAAAGTACACACACCATTGTATTCGGGCGAGTTTCTACTTTCAAATGCAACAGGAATTTCTCGAGTTCGGCAATCCGTTCGCGAGATATGGGAGTTTCAAGTTAAGGAATTCTTGAGAAACCATCAAAATTTTCACAAGTCTGATACTCGAAACCAATAACTACTATGGCCTAGGGCAAAAATGCACATATCGTTGTAATCGGGCGAGTTTCTACTTTCAGATGCAACAGGAATTTCTCGAGTTCGTCAATCCGTTCGCGAGAAATGGGAGTTTGAAGTTAAGGAATGGTTGGGAAATCATCAAAATTTTCGCAAGTCTGATACTCGAATCCAATAACTACTATGGCCTAGGGCAAAAATACTCATACCGTTGTAATCGGGCGAGTTGCTGCTTTCATATGCAATAGGAAATTCTCGAGTTCGTCAATCCGTTCGCGAGAAATGGAAGTGTGAAAATAAGGAGTGGTTGAGAAACCATCAAAATTTTCGCAAGTCTGATACTCGAAACCAATAACTACAAAGGCCTAGGGGAAAAATACACATACCGTTGTAATCGGGCGAGTCTCTACTTCCACATGCAACAGGAATTTCTCGAGTTCGTCAATCCGTTCGCGAGATATGGGAGTTTGAAGTTAAGGAATGGTTGAGAAACCATCAAATTTTCGCTGGTCTAATACACGAAACCAATAACTGTATTGGCCTAGGTGAAAAGTACACACACCATTGTAATCGGGCGGGTTTCTACTTTCAGATACAATAGGAATTTCTCGAGTTCGTCAATCCGTTCGTGGGATATGGTAATTTGCAGTTAAGGAATGGCTGAGAAATCATCAAAATTTTCGCAAGTCTGATACTCGAATCCAATAACTATTATGGCCTAGGGCAAAAATACACATACCGTTGTAATCGGGCGAGTTTCTGCTTTCAGATGCAGTAGGAAATTCTGGAGTTCGTCAATCCGTCCGCGAGATATGGAAGTTTGAAGTTAAGGAATGATTGAGAAACCATCAAAATTTTCGCAAGTGTGATACTCGAAACCAATAACTGGAATGGCCTAGGGGAAAAGTACACACACCATTGTAATCTGGCGGGTTTCTACTTTCAGATGTAATAGGAATTTCTCGAGTTCGTCATTCCGTTCGCGAAATATGGGAGTTTGAAGTTAAGGAATGGTTGAGAAACCAGCAAAATTTTCGCTGGTCTGATACTCGAAACCAATAACTGGAATGGCCTAGGGGAAAAGTAATCATACCATTGTAATTGGGCGAGTTTCTACTTTCAGATGCAAGAGGAATTTCTCGAGTTCGTCAATCCGTTCGTGAGATATGGGAGTGAGAAGTTAAGGAATGGTTGAGAAACCATAAAAATTTTCACTGGTCTGATACTCGAAACCAATAACTGGAATGGCCTAGGGGAAAGTACACACACCATTGTATTCGGGCGAGTTTCTACTTTCAGGTGCAACAGGAATTTCTGGAGTTCGTCAATCCGTTCGCGAGATATGGGAGTTTGAAGTTAAGGAATGGTTGAGAAACCATCAAAATTTTCGCAAGTCTGATACTCGAAACCAATAACTACAAAGGCCTAGGGGGAAAACACACATATCGTTGTAATCGGGCGAGTTTCTGCTTTCAGATGCAATAGGAATTTCTCGCGTTCGTCAATCCGTTCGCGAGATATGGGAGTTTGAAGTTAAGGGATGGTTGAGAAACCATCAAAATTTTCGCTGGTCTGATACTCGAAACCAACAACTGGAATGGCCTAGGGGAAAAGGACACACACCGTTGTAATCGGGCGAGTTTCTGCTTTCAGATGCAATAGGAAATTCTCGTGTTCGTCAATCCGTTCGCGAGAAATGGAACTGTGAAGATAAGGAATGGTTGAGAAACCATCAAAATTTTCGCAAGTCTGATACTCGGAACCAATAACTACAAAGGCCTATGGGAAAAATACACATACCGTTGTAATCGGGCGACATTCTACTTCCACATGCAACAGGAATTTCTCGAGTTCGTCAATCCGTTCGCGAGATATGGGAGTTTGAAGTTAAGGAATGGTTGAGAAACCATCAAAATTTTCGCTGGTTTGATACTCGAAACCAATAACGGGAATGGCCTAGGGGGAACACACACACACCATTGTAATCGGGCGAGGTTCTACTTTCAGATACAACAGGAATTTCTCGAGTTCGTCAATCCGTTCGCGAGATATGGGAGTTTGAAGTTAAGGAATGGTTGAGAAACCATCAAAATTTTCGCAAGTCTGATACTCGAAACCAATAACTGGAATGGCCTAGGGGAAAAGTACACATACCATTGTAATCGGGCGAGTTTCTACTTTCAGATGCAACAGGAATTTCTCGAGTTCGTCAATCCGTTCGCGAGAAATGGGAGTTAGAATTTAAGGAATGGTTGAGGAACCATCAAAATTTTCACTGCTCTGATACTCGAATCCAATAACTATTATGGCCTAGGGCAAAAATACACAAACCGTTGTAATCGGGCGAGTTTCTGCTTTCAGATGCAATAGGAAATTCTCGAGTTCGTCAATCCGTCCGCGAGATATGGAAGTTTGAAGTTAAGGAATGGTTGAGAAACCATCAAAATTTTCGCAAGTCTGATATTCGAAACCAATAACTGGAATGGCCTAGGAGAAAAGTACACACACCATTGTAATCTGGCGGGTTTCTACTTTCAGATGCAATAGGAATTTCTCGAGTTCGTCATTCCGTTCGCGAAATATGGGAGTTTGAAGTTAAGGAATGGTTGAGAAACCATCAAAATTTTCGCTGGTCTGATACTCGAAACCAATAACTGGAATGGCCTAGGGGCAAAATACTCATACCATTGTAATTGGGCGAGTTTCTACTTTCAGATGCAAGAGGAATTTCTCGAGTTCGTCAATCCGTTCGCGAGATATGGGGGTTTGAAGTTAAGGAATGGTTGTGAAACCATCAAAATTTTCGCAAGTGTGATGCTCGAAACCAATAACTACAAAGGCCTAGGGGAAAAATACACATACCGTTGTAATCGGGCGAGTTTCTACTTCCACATGCAACAGGAATTTCTCGAGTTCGTCAATCCGTTCGTGAGATATGGGAGTGAGAAGTTAAGGAATGGTTGAGAAACCATAAAAATTTTCACTGGTCTGATACTCGAAACCAATAACTGGAATGGCCTAGGGGAAAGTACACACACCATTGTATTCGGGCGAGTTTCTACTTTCAGGTGCAACAGGAATTTCTGGAGTTCGTCAATCCGTTCGCGAGATATGGGAGTTTGAAGTTAAGGAATGGTTGAGAAACCATCAAAATTTTCGCAAGTCTGATACTCGAAACCAATAACTACAATGACCTCGGGGAAAAATACACATACCGTTGTAATCGGGCGCGTTTCTACTTTCAGATGCAACAGGAATTTCTCGAGTTCGTCAATCCGTTCGCGAGATATGGGAGTTTGAAGGTACGGAATGGTTGAGAAACCATCAAAATTTTCGCAAGTCTGATACTCGAAACCAATAACTACAAAGGCCTAGGGGAAAAATACACATACCGTTGTAATCGGGCGAGTTTCTACTTCCACATGCAACAGGAATTTCTCGAGTTCGTCAATCCGTTCGCGAGATATGGGAGTTTGAAGTTAAGGAATGGTTGAGAAACCATCAAAATTTTCGCAAGTCTGATACTCCAAACCAATAACTACAATGACCTAGGGGAAAAATACACATACCGTTGTAATCGGGCGCGTTTCTACTTTCAGATGCAACAGGAATTTCTCGCGTCCGTCAATCCGTTCGCGAGATATGGGAGTTTGAAGTTAAGGAATGGTTGAGAAACCATCAAAATTTTCGCTGGTCTGATACTCGAAACCAATAACTGGAATGGCCTAGGGCAAAAATACACAAACCGTTGTAATCGGGCGAGTTTCTGCTTTCAGATGCAATAGGAAATTCTCGAGTTCGTCAATCCGTCCGCGAGATATGGAAGTTTGAAGTTAAGGAATGGTTGAGAAACCATCAAAATTTTCGCAAGTCTGATACTCGAAACCAATAACTGGAATGGCCTAGGGGAAAAGTACACACACCATTGTAATCTGGCGGGTTTCTACTTTCAGATGCAATAGGAATTTCTCGAGTTCGCCATTCCGTTCGCGAAATATGGGAGTTTGAAGTTAAGGAATGGTTGAGAAACCATCAAAATTTTCGCTGGTCTGATACTCGAAACCAATAACTGGAATGGCCTAGGGGCAAAATACTCATACCATTGTAATTGGGCGAGTTTCTACTTTCAGATGCAAGAGGAATTTCTCGAGTTCGTCAATCCGTTCGCGAGATATGGGAGTTTGAAGTTAAGGAATGGTTGTGAAACCATCAAAATTTTCGCAAGTCTGATACTCGAAACCAATAACTGGAACGGCCTAGGGGAAAAGTACACACACCGTTGTAATCGGGCAAGTTTCTACTTTCAAATGCAACAGGAATTTCTCGAGTTCGTCAATCCGTTCGCGAGATATGGGAGTTTGAAGTTAAGGCATGGTTGAGAAACCATCAAAATTTTCGCAAGTGTGATACTCGAAACCAATAACTGGAATGGCCTAGGTGAAAAATACACATACCTTTGTAATCGGGCGAGTTTCTACTTTCAGATGCAATAGGAAATAATCGAGTTCGTCAATCCGTTCGCGAGATATGGGAGTTTCAAGTTAAGGAATGGTTGAGAAACCATCAAAATTTTCGCAAGTCTGATACTCAAAACCAATAACTGGAATGGCCTACGGGAAAAGTACACACTCCATTGTAATGGGGCGTGTTTCTACTTTCAGATGCAACAGGAATTTCTCGAAGTCGTCAATCCGTTCTCGAAATATGGGAGTTTGAAGCTAAGGAATGGTTGAGAAACCATCACAATTTTCGCAAGTCTGATACTCGAAACCAATAACTACTATGGCCTAGGGCAAAAATACACATACCGTTGTAATCGGGCAAGTTTCTGCTTTCAAATGAACAGGAATTCCTCGAGTTCGTCAATCCGTTCGCGAGGTATGGGAGCTTTAAGTTAAGGAATGGTTGTGAGACCATCACAATTTTCGGAAGTCTGATACACGAAACCAATAACTACTATGGCCTAGGGGAAAAATGCACATACCTTTATAATCGGGCGAGTTCCTACTTTCAGATGCAACAGGAAATAATCGAGTTCGTCAATCCGTTCGCGAGATATGGGAGTTTGAAGTTAAGGAATGGTTGAGAAACCATCAAAATTTTCGCAATTGTGATACTCGAAACCAATAACAGGAATGGCCCAGGGGAAAAGTACGCTCACCATTGTAATGGGGCCAGGTTCTACTTTCAGATGCAACAGGAATTCCTCGAGTTCGTCAATCCGTTCGCGAGATATGGGAGTTTGAAGTTAAGGAATGGTTGAGAAACCATCAAAATTTTCGCAAGTGTGATACTCGAAACCAATAACTGGAATGGCCCAGGGGAAAAGTACACACACCATTGTAATCGGGCAAGTTTCTGCTTTCAAATGAACAGGAATTCCTCGAGTTCGTCAATCCGTTCGCGAGGTATGGGAGTTTTAAGTTAAGGAATGGTTGTGAGACCATCACAATTTTCGGAAGTCTGATACACGAAACCAATAACTACTATGGCCTAGGGGAAAAATGCACATACCTTTATAATCGGGCGAGTTCCTACTTTCAGATGCAACAGGGATTTCTCGAGTTCGCCAATCCGTTCGCGAGATATGGGAGTTTGAAGTTAAGGAATGCTTGAGAAACCATCAAAATTTTCGCAAGTCTGATACTCGAAACCAATAACTACAAAGCCCTAGGGGAAAAATACACATACCTTTGTAATCGGGCGAGTTTATACTTTCAGATGCAACAGGAATTTCGCGAGCTCGTCAATCCGTTCGCGAGATATGGAGTTTGAAATTAAGGAACGGTTGAGAAAACATCAAAATTTTCGCAAGTCTGATACTCGAAACCAATAACTGGAATGTCCTAGGGGAAAAATACACATACCTTTGTAATCGGGCGAGTTTCTACTTTCAGATGCAACAGGAATTTCTCGAGCTCGTCAATCCGTTCGCGAGATATGGAGTTTGAAATTAAGGAACGGTTGAGAAAACATCAAAATTTTCGCAAGTCTGATACTCAAAACCAGTAACTGGAATGGCCTACGGGAAAAGTACACACACCATTGTAATGGGGCGTGTTTCTACTTTCAGATGCAACAGGAATTTCTCGAAGTCGTCAATCCGTTCGCGAGATATGGGAGTTTGAAGTTAAGGAATGGTTGAGAGACCATCACAATTTTCGCAAGTCTGATACGCGAAACCAATAACTACTATGGCCTAGGGCAAAAATACACATACCGTTGTAATCGGACGTGTTTCTGCTTTCAGATGCAACAGGAATTTCTCGAGTTCGTCAATTCGTTCGCGAGATATGGGGGTTTGAAATTAAAGAACGGTTGAGAAAACATCAAAATTTTCGCAAGTCTGATACTCAAAACCAATAACTGGAGTTGCCTACGGCAAAAGTACACACACCATTGTAATGGGGCGTGTTTCTACTTTCAGATGCAACAGGAATTTCTCGAAGTCGTCAATCCGTTCGCGAGATATGGGAGTTTGAAGTTAAGGAATGGTTGAGAGACCATCACAATTTTCGCAAGTCTGATACGCGAAACCAATAACTACTATGGCCTACGGCAAAAATACACATACCGTTGTAATCGGACGTGTTTCTGCTTTCAGATGCAACAGGAATTTCTCGAGTTCGTCAATTCGTTCGCGAGATATGGGGGTTTGAAATTAAAGAACGGTTGAGAAAACATCAAAATTTTCGCAAGTCTGATACTCAAAACCAATAACTGGAATGGCCTACGGGAAAAGTACACACACCATTGTAATGGGGCGTGTTTCTACTTTCAGATGCAACAGGAATTTCTCGAAGTCGTCAATCCGTTCGCGAGATATGGGAGTTTGAAGTTAAGGAATGGTTGAGAGACCATCACAATTTTCGCAAGTCTGATACTCGAAACCAATAACTACTATGGCCTAGGGCAAAAATACACATACCGTTGTAATCGAACGAGTTTCTGCTTTCAGATGCAACAGGAATTTCTCGAGTTCGTCAATTCGTTCGCGAGATATGGGAGTTTGAAATTAAGGAACGGTTGAGAAAACATCAAAATTTTCGCAAGTCTGATACTCGAAACCAAAAACTGGAATGGCCTAGGGGAAAAATACACATACCTTTGTAATCGGGCGAGTTTCTACTTTCAGATGGAACAGGAATTTCTCGAGTTCGTCAATTCGTTCGCGAGATATGGGAGTTTGAAATTAAGGAACGGTTGAGAAAACATCAAAATTTTCGCAAGTCTGATACTCGAAACCAAAAACTGGAATGGCCTAGGGGAAAAATACACATACCTTTGTAATCGGGCGAGTTTCTACTTTCAGATGGAACACGAAATAATCGAGTTCGTCAATCCGTTCGCGAGATATGGGAGTTTGAAGTTAAGGAATGCTTGAGAGACCATCAAAATATTCGCAAGTCTGATACTCGAAACCAATAACTACAAAGGCCTAGGAGAAAGATACACATACCTTTCTATTCGGGCGAGTTTCTACTTTCAGATGCAACAGGAATTTCTCGAGTTCGTCAATTCGTTCGCGAGATATGGGGGTTTGAAATTAAAGAACGGTTGAGAAAACATCAAAATTTTCGCAAGTCTGATACTCAAAACCAATAACTGGAGTGGCCTACGGGAAAAGTACACACACCATTGTAATGGGGCGTGTTTCTACTTTCAGATGCAACAGGAATTTCTCGAAGTCGTCAATCCGTTCGCGAGATATGGGAGTTTGAAGTTAAGGAATGGTTGAGAGACCATCACAATTTTCGCAAGTCTGATACTCGAAACCAATAACTACTATGGCCTAGGGCAAAAATACACATACCGTTGTAATCGAACGAGTTTCTGCTTTCAGATGCAACAGGAATTTCTCGAGTTCGTCAATTCGTTCGCGAGATATGGGAGTTTGAAATTAAGGAACGGTTGAGAAAACATCAAAATTTTCGCAAGTCTGATACTCGAAACCAATAACTGGAATGTCCTATGGGAAAAATACACATACCTTTTTAATCGGGCGAGTTTCTACTTTCAGATGCAATAGGAAATAATCGAGTTCGTCAATCCGTTCGCGAGATATGGGAGTTTGAAGTTAAGGAATGGTTGAGAAACCATCAAAATTTTCGCAATTGTGATACTCGAAACCAATAACTGGAATGGCCCAGGGGAAAAGTACGCTCACCATTGTAATGGGGCCAGGTTCTACTTTCAGATGCAACAGGAATTCCTCGAGTTCGTCAATCCGTTCGCGAGATATGGGAGTTTGAAGTTAAGGAATGGTTGAGAAACCATCAAAATTTTCGCAAGTGTGATACTCGAAACCAATAACTGGAATGGCCCAGGGGAAAAGTACACACACCGTTGTAATCGGGCAAGTTTCTGCTTTCAAATGAACAGGAATTCCTCGAGTACGTCAATCCGTTCGCGAGGTATGGGAGTTTTAAGTTAAGGAATGGTTGTGAGACCATCACAATTTTCGGAAGTCTGATACACGAAACCAATAACTACTATGGCCTAGGGGAAAAATACACATACCTTTATAATCGGGCGAGTTCCTACTTTCAGATGCAACAGGGATTTCTCGAGTTCGCCAATCCGTTCGCGAGATATGGGAGTTTGAAGTTAAGGAATGGTTGAAAACCATCAAAATTTTCGCAAGTGTGATACTCGAAACCAATAACTGGAATGGCCCAGGGGAAAAGTACGCTCACCATTGTAATGGGGCCAGGTTCTACTTTCAGATGCAACAGGAATTCCTCGAGTTCGTCAATCCGTTCGCGAGATATGGGAGTTTGAAGTTAAGGAATGGTTGAGAAACCATCAAAATTTTCGCAAGTGTGATACTCGAAACCAATAACTGGAATGGCCCAGGGGAAAAGTACACACACCATTGTAATCGGGCAAGTTTCTGCTTTCAAATGCAACAGGAATTCCTCGAGTTCGTCAATCCGTTCGCGAGGTATGGGAGTTTTAAGTTAAGGAATGGTTGTGAGACCATCACAATTTTCGGAAGTCTGATACACGAAACCAATAACTACTATGGCCTAGGGGAAAAATACACATACCTTTATAATCGGGCGAGTTCCTACTTTCAGATGCAACAGGGATTTCTCGAGTTCGCCAATCGGTTCGAGAGATATGGGAGTTTGAAGTTAAGGAATGCTTGAGAAACCATCAAAATATTCGCAAGTCTGATACTCGAAACCAATAACTACAAAGGCCTAGGAGAAAGATACACATACCTTTCTAATCGGGCGAGTTTCTACTTTCAGATGCAACAGGAATTTCTCGAGCTCGTCAATCCGTTCGCGAGATATGGGAGTTTGAAGTTAAGGAATGGTTGAGAAACCATCAAAATTTTCGCAAGTCTGATACTCGAAACCAATAACTGGAATGGCCTATGGGAAAATTACAAACACCATTGTAATGGGGCGAGGTTCTACTTTCAGATGCAACAGGAATTTCTCGAGCTCGTCAATCCGTTCGCGAGATATGGGAGTTTGAAGTTAAGGAATGGTTGAGAAACCACAAAAATTTTCGCAAGTCTGATACTCGAAACCAATAACTGGAACGGCCTAGGGGAAAAGTACACACACCACTGTAATCGGGCCAGTTTCTACTTTCAAGTGCAACAGGAATTTCTCGAGCTCGTCAATCCGTTCGCGAGATATGGAGTTTGAAATTAAGGAACGGTTGAGAAAACATCAAAATTTTCGCAAGTCTGATACTCAAAACCAGTAACTGGAATGGCCTACGGGAAAAGTACACACACCATTGTAATGGGGCGTGTTTCTACTTTCAGATGCAACAGGAATTTCTCGAAGTCGTCAATCCGTTCGCGAGATATGGGAGTTTGAAGTTAAGGAATGGTTGAGAGACCATCACAATTTTCGCAAGTCTGATACGCGAAACCAATAACTACTATGGCCTAGGGCAAAAATACACATACCGTTGTAATCGGACGTGTTTCTGCTTTCAGATGCAACAGGAATTTCTCGAGTTCGTCAATTCGTTCGCGAGATATGGGGGTTTGAAATTAAAGAACGGTTGAGAAAACATCAAAATTTTCGCAAGTCTGATACTCAAAACCAATAACTGGAGTGGCCTACGGGAAAAGTACACACACCATTGTAATGGGGCGTGTTTCTACTTTCAGATGCAACAGGAATTTCTCGAAGTCGTCAATCCGTTCGCGAGATATGGGAGTTTGAAGTTAAGGAATGGTTGAGAGACCATCACAATTTTCGCAAGTCTGATACGCGAAACCAATAACTACTATGGCCTAGGGCAAAAATACACATACCGTTGTAATCGGACGTGTTTCTGCTTTCAGATGCAACAGGAATTTCTCGAGTTCGTCAATTCGTTCGCGAGATATGGGGGTTTGAAATTAAAGAACGGTTGAGAAAACATCAAAATTTTCGCAAGTCTGATACTCAAAACCAATAACTGGAGTGGCCTACGGGAAAAGTACACACACCATTGTAATGGGGCGTGTTTCTACTTTCAGATGCAACAGGAATTTCTCGAAGTCGTCAATCCGTTCGCGAGATATGGGAGTTTGAAGTTAAGGAATGGTTGAGAGACCATCACAATTTTCGCAAGTCTGATACTCGAAACCAATAACTACTATGGCCTAGGGCAAAAATACACATACCGTTGTAATCGAACGAGTTTCTGCTTTCAGATGCAACAGGAATTTCTCGAGTTCGTCAATTCGTTCGCGAGATATGGGAGTTTGAAATTAAGGAACGGTTGAGAAAACATCAAAATTTTCGCAAGTCTGATACTCGAAACCAAAAACTGGAATGGCCTAGGGGAAAAATACACATACCTTTGTAATCGGGCGAGTTTCTACTTTCAGATGGAACACGAAATAATCGAGTTCGTCAATCCGTTCGCGAGATATGGGAGTGTGAAGTTAAGGAATGCTTGAGAGACCATCAAAATATTCGCAAGTCTGATACTCGAAACCAATAACTACAAAGGCCTAGGAGAAAGATACACATACCTTTCTAATCGGGCGAGTTTCTACTTTCAGATGCAACAGGAATTTCTCGAGCTCGTCAATCCGTTCGCGAGATATGGGAGTTTGAAGTTAAGGAATGGTTGAGAAACCATCAAAATTTTCGCAATTGTGATACTCGAAACCAATAACTGGAATGGCCCAGGGGAAAAGTACGCTCACCATTGTAATGGGGCCAGGTTCTACTTTCAGATGCAACAGGAATTCCTCGAGTTCGTCAATCCGTTCGCGAGATATGGGAGTTTGAAGTTAAGGAATGGTTGAGAAACCATCAAAATTTTCGCAAGTGTGATACTCGAAACCAATAACTGGAATGGCCCAGGGGAAAAGTACACACACCATTGTAATCGGGCAAGTTTCTGCTTTCAAATGCAACAGGAATTCCTCGAGTTCGTCAATCCGTTCGCGAGGTATGGGAGTTTTAAGTTAAGGAATGGTTGTGAGACCATCACAATTTTCGGAAGTCTGATACACGAAACCAATAACTACTATGGCCTAGGGGAAAAATACACATACCTTTATAATCGGGCGAGTTCCTACTTTCAGATGCAACAGGGATTTCTCGAGTTCGCCAATCCGTTCGCGAGATATGGGAGTTTGAAGTTAAGAAATGCTTGAGAAACCATCAAAATATTCGCAAGTCTGATACTCGAAACCAATAACTACAAAGGCCTAGGAGAAAGATACACATACCTTTCTAATCGGGCGAGTTTCTACTTTCAGATGCAACAGGAATTTCTCGAGCTCGTCAATCCGTTCGCGAGATATGGGAGTTTGAAGTTAAGGAATGGTTGAGAAACCATCAAAATTTTCGCAAGTCTGATTCTCGAAACCAATAACTGGAATGGCCTATGGGAAAATTACAAACACCATTGTAATGGGGCGAGGTTCTACTTTCAGATGCAACAGGAATTTCTCGAGCTCGTCAATCCGTTCGCGAGATATGGGAGTTTGAAGTTAAGGAATGGTTGAGAAACCACAAAAATTTTCGCAAGTCTGATACTCGAAACCAATAACTGGAACGGCCTAGGGGAAAAGTACACACACCACTGTAATCGGGCCAGTTTCTACTTTCAAGTGCAACAGGAATTTCTCGAGTTCGCCAATCCGTTCGCGAGGTATCGGAGTTTGAAATTAAGGAACGGTTGAGAAAACATCAAAATTTTCGCAAGTCTGATACTCAAAAACAATGACTGGAATGGCCTACGGGAAAAGTACACACACCATTGTAATGGGGCGTGTTTCTACTTTCAGATGCAACAGGAATTTCTCGAAATCGTCAATCCGTTCGCGAAATATGGGAGTTTGAAGCTAAGGAATGGTTGAGATACCATCACAATTTTCGCAAGTCTGATTCTCGAAACCAATAACTACTATGGCCTAGGGCAAAAATACACATACCGTTGTAATCGGACGAGTTTCTGCCCTCAGATGCAACAGGAATTTCTCGAGTTCGTCAATTCGTTCTCGAGATATGGGAGTTTGAAATTAAGGAACGGTTGAGAAAACATCAAAATTTTCGCAAGTCTGATACTCGAAACCAATAACTGGAATGTCCTATGGGAAAAATACACATACCTTTTTAATCGGGCGAGTTTCTACTTTCAGATGCAATAGGAAATAATCGAGTTCGTCAATCCGTTCGCGAGATATGGGAGTTTGAAGTTAAGGAATGGTTGAGAAACCATCAAAATTTTCGCAATTGTGATACTCGAAACCAATAACTGGAATGGCCCAGGGGAAAAGTACGCTCACCATTGTAATGGGGCCAGGTTCTACTTTCAGATGCAACAGGAATTCCTCGAGTTCGTCAATCCGTTCGCGAGATATGGGAGTTTGAAGTTAAGGAATGGTTGAGAAACCATCAAAATTTTCGCAAGTGTGATACTCGAAACCAATAACTGGAATGGCCCAGGGGAAAAGTACACACACCATTGTAATCGGGCAAGTTTCTGCTTTCAAATGCAACAGGAATTCCTCGAGTTCGTCAATCCGTTCGCGAGGTATGGGAGTTTTAAGTTAAGGAATGGTTGTGAGACCATCACAATTTTCGGAAGTCTGATACACGAAACCAATAACTACTATGGCCTAGGGGAAAAATACACATACCTTTATAATCGGGCGAGTTCCTACTTTCAGATGCAACAGGGATTTCTCGAGTTCGCCAATCCGTTCGCGAGATATGGGAGTTTGAAGTTAAGGAATGCTTGAGAAACCATCAAAATATTCGCAAGTCTGATACTCGAAACCAATAACTACAAAGGCCTAGGAGAAAGATACACATACCTTTCTAATCGGGCGAGTTTCTACTTTCAGATGCAACAGGAATTTCTCGAGCTCGTCAATCCGTTCGCGAGATATGGGAGTTTGAAGTTAAGGAATGGTTGAGAAACCATCAAAATTTTCGCAAGTCTGATACTCGAAACCAATAACTGGAATGGCCTATGGGAAAATTACAAACACCATTGTAATGGGGCGAGGTTCTACTTTCAGATGCAACAGGAATTTCTCGAGCTCGTCAATCCGTTCGCGAGATATGGGAGTTTGAAGTTAAGGAATGGTTGAGAAACCACAAAAATTTTCGCAAGTCTGATACTCGAAACCAATAACTGGAACGGCCTAGGGGAAAAGTACACACACCACTGTAATCGGGCCAGTTTCTACTTTCAAGTGCAACAGGAATTTCTCGAGTTCGCCAATCCGTTCGCGAGGTATCGGAGTTTGAAGTTAAGGAATGGTTGAGAAACCATCAAAATTTTCGGAAGTCTGATACACGAAACCAATAACTACTATGGCCTAGGGGAAAAATACACATACCTTTATAATTGGGCGAGTTTCTACTTTCAGATGCAACAGGAATTTCTCGAGTTCGCAAATCCGTTCGCGAGATATGGGAGTTTGAAGTTAAGGAATGGTTGAGAAACCATCAAAATTTTCGCAATTCGGAAGCTAGAAACGAATAAATGGAATGACCTAGGGAAAAAGTACACACACCATTGTAATCGGTGACTTTCTACTTTCAGATGCAACAGGATATAATCGAGTTCGTCAATCCGTTCGCGAGATATGGGAGTTTGAAGTTAAGGAATGCTTGAGAAACCATCAAAATATTCGCAAGTCTGATACTCGAAACCAATAACTACAAAGGCCTAGGAGAAAGATACACATACCTTTCTAATCGGGCGAGTTTCTACTTTCAGATGCAACAGGAATTTCTCGAACTCGTCAATCCGTTCGCGAGATATGGGAGTTTGAAGTTAAGGAATGTTTGTGAGACCATCACAATTTTCGGTAGTCTGATACACGAAACCAATAACTACTATGGCCTAGGGGAAAAATACACACACCTTTATAATTGGGCGAGTTTCTACTTTCAGATGCAACAGGAATTTCTCGAGTTCGCCAATCCGTTCGCGAGATATGGGAGTTTGAAGTTAAGGAATGGTTGAGAAACCATCAAAATTTTCGCAATTCGGAAGCTAGAAACGAATAAATGGAATGACCTAGGGAAAAAGTACACACACCATTGTAATCGGTGACTTTCTACTTTCAGATGCAACAGGATATAAACGAGTTCGTCAATCCGTTCGCGAGATATGGGAGTTTGAAGTTAAGGAATGCTTGAGAAACCATCAAAATTTTCGCAAGTCTGATACTCGAAACCAATAACTACAAAGCCCTAGGGGAAAAGTACACACACCATTGTAATGGGGCGAGGTTCTACTTTCAGATGCAACAGGAATTTCTCGAACTCGTCAATCCGTTCGCGAGATATGGGAGTTTGAAGTTAAGGAATGTTTGTGAGACCATCACAATTTTCGGTAGTCTGATACACGAAACCAATAACTACTATGGCCTAGGGGAAAAATACACACACCTTTATAATTGGGCGAGTTTCTACTTTCAGATGCAACAGGAATTTCTCGAGTTCGCCAATCCGTTCGCGAGATATGGGAGTTTGAAGTTAAGGAATGGTTGAGAAACCATCAAAATTTTCGCAATTCGGAAGCTAGAAACGAATAAATGGAATGACCTAGGGAAAAAGTACACACACCATTGTAATCGGTGACTTTCTACTTTCAGATGCAACAGGATATAATCGAGTTCGTCAATCCGTTCGCGAGATATGGGAGTTTGAAGTTAAGGAATGCTTGAGAAACCATCAAAATTTTCGCAAGTCTGATACTCGAAACCAATAACTACAAAGCCCTAGGGGAAAAGTACACACACCATTGTAATGGGGCGAGGTTCTACTTTCAGATGCAACAGGAATTTCTCGAGCTCGTCAATCCGTTCGCGAGATATGGGAGTTTGAAGTTAAGGAATGGTTGAGAAACCACAAAAATTTTCGCAAGTCTGATACTCGAAACCAATAACTGGAACGGCCTAGGGGAAAAGTACACACACCACTGTAATCGGGCCAGTTTCTACTTTCAAGTGCAACAGGAATTTCTCGAGTTCGCCAATCCGTTCGCGAGGTATCGGAGTTTGAAGTTAAGGAATGGTTGAGAAACCATCAAAATATTCGCAAGTCTGATACTCGAAACCAATAACCACAAAGCCCTAGGGGAAAAATACACATACCTTTGTAATCGGGCGAGTTTCTACTTTCAGATGCAACAGGAAATAATCGAGTTCGTCAATCCGTTCGCGAGATATGGGAGTTTGAAGTTAAGGAATGCTTGAGAAACCATTAAAATATTCGCAAGTCTGATACTCGAAACCAATAACTACAAAGGCCTAGGAGAAAGATACACATACCTTTCTAATCGGGCGAGTTTCTACTTTCAGATGCAACAGGAATTTCTCGAGCTCGTCAATCCGTTCGCGAGATATGGGAGTTTGAAGTTAAGGAATGCTTGAGAAACCATCAAAATTTTCGCAAGTCTGATACTCGAAACCAATAACTACAAAGCCCTAGGGGAAAAGTACACACACCATTGTAATGGGGCGAGGTTCTACTTTCAGATGCAACAGGAATTTCTCGAGCTCGTCAATCCGTTCGCGAGATATGGGAGTTTGAAGTTAAGGAATGGTTGAGAAACCATCAAAATTTTCGCAATTCGGAAGCTAGAAACGAATAAATGGAATGACCTAGGGAAAAAGTACACACACCATTGTAATCGGTGACTTTCTACTTTCAGATGCAACAGGAAATAATCGAGTTCGTCAATCCGTTCGCGAGATATGGGAGTTTGAAGTTAAGGAATGCTTGAGAAACCATCAAAATTTTCGCAAGTCTGATACTCGAAACCAATAACTACAAAGCCCTAGGGGAAAAGTACACACACCATTGTAATGGGGCGAGGTTCTACTTTCAGATGCAACAGGAATTCCTCGAGTTCGTCAATCCGTTCGCGAGATATGGGAGTTTGAAGTTAAGAAATGGTTGAGAGACCATCACAATTTTCGCAAGTCTGATACTCGAAACCAATAACTGGAATGGCCCAGGGGAAAAGTACGCTCACCATTGTAATGGGGCCAGGTTCTACTTTCAGATGCAACAGGAATTCCTCGAGTTCGTCAATCCGTTCGCGAGGTATGGGAGTTTGAAGTTAAGGAATGTTTGTGAGACCATCACAATTTTCGGAAGTCTGATACACGAAACCAATAACTACTATGGCCTAGGGGAAAAATACACATACCTTTATAATCGGGCGAGTTTCTACTTTCAGATGAAACAGGAATTTCTCGACTTCGCCAATCCGTTCGCGAGATACGGGAGTTTGAAGTTGAGGAATGGTTGAGAAACCATCAAAATTTTCGCAATTCGGGAGCTAGAAACGAATAAATGGAATGACCTAGGGAAAAAGTACACACACCATTGTAATCGGTGACTTTCTACTTTCAGATGCAACAGGAAATAATCTAGTTCGTCAATCCGTTCGCGAGATATGGGAGTTTGAAGTTAAGGAATGCTTGAGAAACCATCAAAATTTTCGGAAGTCTGATACACGAAACCAATAACTACTATGGCCTAGGGGAAAAATACACATACCTTTATAATTGGGCGAGTTTCTACTTTCAGATGCAACAGGAATTTCTCGAGTTCGCAAATCCGTTCGCGAGATATGGGAGTTTGAAGTTAAGGAATGGTTGAGAAACCATCAAAATTTTCGCAATTCGGAAGCTAGAAACGAATAAATGGAATGACCTAGGGAAAAAGTACACACACCATTGTAATCGGTGACTTTCTACTTTCAGATGCAACAGGATATAATCGAGTTCGTCAATCCGTTCGCGAGATATGGGAGTTTGAAGTTAAGGAATGCTTGAGAAACCATCAAAATATTCGCAAGTCTGATACTCGAAACCAATAACTACAAAGGCCTAGGAGAAAGATACACATACCTTTCTAATCGGGCGAGTTTCTACTTTCAGATGCAACAGGAATTTCTCGAACTCGTCAATCCGTTCGCGAGATATGGGAGTTTGAAGTTAAGGAATGTTTGTGAGACCATCACAATTTTCGGTAGTCTGATACACGAAACCAATAACTACTATGGCCTAGGGGAAAAATACACACACCTTTATAATTGGGCGAGTTTCTACTTTCAGATGCAACAGGAATTTCTCGAGTTCGCCAATCCGTTCGCGAGATATGGGAGTTTGAAGTTAAGGAATGGTTGAGAAACCATCAAAATTTTCGCAATTCGGAAGCTAGAAACGAATAAATGGAATGACCTAGGGAAAAAGTACACACACCATTGTAATCGGTGACTTTCTACTTTCAGATGCAACAGGATATAAACGAGTTCGTCAATCCGTTCGCGAGATATGGGAGTTTGAAGTTAAGGAATGCTTGAGAAACCATCAAAATTTTCGCAAGTCTGATACTCGAAACCAATAACTACAAAGCCCTAGGGGAAAAGTACACACACCATTGTAATGGGGCGAGGTTCTACTTTCAGATGCAACAGGAATTTCTCGAACTCGTCAATCCGTTCGCGAGATATGGGAGTTTGAAGTTAAGGAATGTTTGTGAGACCATCACAATTTTCGGTAGTCTGATACACGAAACCAATAACTACTATGGCCTAGGGGAAAAATACACACACCTTTATAATTGGGCGAGTTTCTACTTTCAGATGCAACAGGAATTTCTCGAGTTCGCCAATCCGTTCGCGAGATATGGGAGTTTGAAGTTAAGGAATGGTTGAGAAACCATCAAAATTTTCGCAATTCGGAAGCTAGAAACGAATAAATGGAATGACCTAGGGAAAAAGTACACACACCATTGTAATCGGTGACTTTCTACTTTCAGATGCAACAGGATATAATCGAGTTCGTCAATCCGTTCGCGAGATATGGGAGTTTGAAGTTAAGGAATGCTTGAGAAACCATCAAAATTTTCGCAAGTCTGATACTCGAAACCAATAACTACAAAGCCCTAGGGGAAAAGTACACACACCATTGTAATGGGGCGAGGTTCTACTTTCAGATGCAACAGGAATTTCTCGAGCTCGTCAATCCGTTCGCGAGATATGGGAGTTTGAAGTTAAGGAATGGTTGAGAAACCACAAAAATTTTCGCAAGTCTGATACTCGAAACCAATAACTGGAACGGCCTAGGGGAAAAGTACACACACCACTGTAATCGGGCCAGTTTCTACTTTCAAGTGCAACAGGAATTTCTCGAGTTCGCCAATCCGTTCGCGAGGTATCGGAGTTTGAAGTTAAGGAATGGTTGAGAAACCATCAAAATATTCGCAAGTCTGATACTCGAAACCAATAACCACAAAGCCCTAGGGGAAAAATACACATACCTTTGTAATCGGGCGAGTTTCTACTTTCAGATGCAACAGGAAATAATCGAGTTCGTCAATCCGTTCGCGAGATATGGGAGTTTGAAGTTAAGGAATGCTTGAGAAACCATTAAAATATTCGCAAGTCTGATACTCGAAACCAATAACTACAAAGGCCTAGGAGAAAGATACACATACCTTTCTAATCGGGCGAGTTTCTACTTTCAGATGCAACAGGAATTCCTCGAGTTCGTCAATCCGTTCGCGAGATATGGGAGTTTGAAGTTAAGAAATGGTTGAGAGACCATCACAATTTTCGCAAGTCTGATACTCGAAACCAATAACTGGAATGGCCCAGGGGAAAAGTACGCTCACCATTGTAATGGGGCCAGGTTCTACTTTCAGATGCAACAGGAATTCCTCGAGTTCGTCAATCCGTTCGCGAGGTATGGGAGTTTGAAGTTAAGGAATGTTTGTGAGACCATCACAATTTTCGGAAGTCTGATACACGAAACCAATAACTACTATGGCCTAGGGGAAAAATACACATACCTTTATAATCGGGCGAGTTTCTACTTTCAGATGAAACAGGAATTTCTCGACTTCGCCAATCCGTTCGCGAGATACGGGAGTTTGAAGTTGAGGAATGGTTGAGAAACCATCAAAATTTTCGCAATTCGGGAGCTAGAAACGAATAAATGGAATGACCTAGGGAAAAAGTACACACACCATTGTAATCGTGGCTTTCTACTTTCAGACGTAACAGGAAATAATCGAGTTCGTCAATCCGTTCGCGAGATATGGGAGTTTGAAGTTAAGGAATGCTTGAGAAACCATCAAAATTTTCGCAAGTCTGATACTCGAAACCAATAACTACAAAGCCCTAGGGGAAAAGTACACACACCATTGTAATGGGGCGAGGTTCTACTTTCAGATGCAACAGGAATTTCTCGAGTTCGTCAATCCGTCAGCGAGATATGGGAGTTTGAAGTTAAGGAATGGTTGAGAAACCATCAAAATATCGCAAGTGTGATACTCGAAACAAATAACTGGAGTGGCCCTGGGGAAAAGTACACACACCATTGTAATCGGGCAAGTTTCTACTATCAGATGCAACAGGAATTCCTCGAGTTCGTCAATCCGTTCGCGAGATATGGGAGTCTGAAGTTAAGAAATGGTTGAGAGAATATCACAATTCTCGCAAGTCTGATACTCGAAACCAATAACTGGAATGGCCCAGGGGAAAAGTACGCTCACCATTGTAATGGGGCCAGGTTCTACTTTCAGATGCAACAGGAATTCCTCGAGTTCGTCAATCCGTTCGCGAGGTATGGGAGTTTGAAGTTAAGGAATGTTTGTGAGACCATCACAATTTTCGGAAGTCTGATACACGAAACCAATAACTACTATGGCCTAGGGGAAAAATACACATACCTTTATAATCGGGCGAGTTTCTACTTTCAGATGCAACAGGAATTTCTCGACTTCGCCAATCCGTTCGCGAGATATGGGAGTTTGAAGTTGAGGAATGGTTGAGAAACCATCAAAATTTTCGCAATTCGGAAGCTAGAAACGAATAAATGGAATGACCTAGGGAAAAAGTACACACACCATTGTAATCGTGGCTTTCTACTTTCAGACGTAACAGGAAATAATCGAGTTCGTCAATCCGTTCGCGAGATATGGGAGTTTGAAGTTAAGGAATGCTTGAGAAACCATCAAAATTTTCGCAAGTCTGATACTCGAAACCAATAACTACAAAGCCCTAGGGGAAAAGTACACACACCATTGTAATGGGGCGAGGTTCTACTTTCAGATGCAACAGGAATTTCTCGAGTTCGTCAATCCGTCCGCGAGATATGGGAGTTTGAAGTTAAGGAATGGTTGAGAAACCATCAAAATATCGCAAGTGTGATACTCGAAACAAATAACTGGAATGGCCCAGGGGAAAAGTACACACACCATTGTAATCGGGCAAGTTTCTACTTTCAAATGCAACAGGAATTTCTCGAGTTCGTCAATCCGTTCGCGAGATATGGGAGTTTGAAATTAAGGAACGGTTGAGAAAACATAAAAATTTTCGCAAGTCTGATACTCAAAACCAATAACTGGAATGGCCTACGGGAAAAGTACACACTCCATTGTAATGGGGCGTGTTTCTACTTTCAGATGCAACAGGAATTTCTCGAAGTCGTCAATCCGTTCGCGAAATATGGGAGTTTGAAGCTAAGGAATGGTTGAGAGACCATGACAATTTTCGCAAGTCTGATACTCGAAACCAATAACTACTATGGCCTAGGGCAAAAATACACATACCGTTGTAATCGGACGAGTTTCTGCTCTCAGATGCAACAGGAATTTCTCGAGTTCGTCAATTCGTTCGCGAGATATGGGAGTTTGAAATTAAGGAACGGTTGAGAAAACATCAAAATTTTCGCAAGTCTGATACTCGAAACCAATAACTGGAATGGCCTAGGAGAAAAATACACATACCTTTGTAATCGGGCGAGTTTCTACTATCAGATGCAATAGGAAATAATCGAGTTCGTCAATCCATTCGCGAGATATGGGAGTTTGAAGTTAAGGAATGGTTGAGAAGCCATCAAAATTTTCGCAAGTGTGATACTCGAAACCAATAACTGGAATGGCCCAGGGGAAAAGTACGCTCACCATTGTAATGGGGCCAGGTTCTACTTTCAGATGCAACAGGAATTCCTCGAGTTCGTCAATCCGTTCGCGAGGTATGGGAGTTTGAAGTTAAGGAATGTTTGTGAGACCATCGCAATTTTCGGAAGTCTGATACACGAAACCAATAACTACTATGGCCTAGGGGAAAAATACACATACCTTTATAATTGGGCGAGTTTCTACTTTCAGATGCAACAGGAATTTCTCGAACTCGTCAATCCGTTCGCGAGATATGGGAGTTTGAAGTTAAGGAATGTTTGTGAGACCATCACAACTTTCGGTAGTCTGATACACGAAACCAATAACTACTATGGCCTAGGGGAAAAATACACATACCTTTATAATTGGGCGAGTTTCTACTTTCAGATGCAACAGGAATTTCTCGAGTTCGCCAATCCGTTCGCGAGATATGGGAGTTTGAAGTTAAGGAATGGTTGAGAAACCATCAAAATTTTCGCAATTCGGAAGCTAGAAACGAATAAATGGAATGACCTAGGGAAAAAGTACACACACCATTGTAATCGGTGACTTTCTACTTTCAGATGCAACAGGAAATAATCGAGTTCGTCAATCCGTTCGCGAGATATGGGAGTTTGAAGTTAAGGAATGCTTGAGAAACCATCAAAATTTTCGCAAGTCTGATACTCGAAACCAATAACTACAAAGCCCTAGGGGAAAAGTACACACACCATTGTAATGGGGCGAGGCTCTACTTTCAGATGCAACAGGAATTCCTCGAGTTCGTCAATCCGTTCGCGAGATATGGGAGTTTGAAGTTAAGAAATGGTTGAGAGACCATCACAATTTTCGCAAGTCTGATACTCGAAACCAATAACTGGAATGGCCCAGGGGAAAAGTACGCTCACCATTGTAATGGGGCCAGGTTCTACTTTCAGATGCAACAGGAATTCCTCGAGTTCGTCAATCCGTTCGCGAGGTATGGGAGTTTGAAGTTAAGGAATGTTTGTGAGACCATCACAATTTTCGGAAGTCTGATACACGAAACCAATAACTACTATGGCCTAGGGGAAAAATACACATACCTTTATAATCGGGCGAGTTTCTACTTTCAGATGAAACAGGAATTTCTCGACTTCGCCAATCCGTTCGCGAGATACGGGAGTTTGAAGTTGAGGAATGGTTGAGAAACCATCAAAATTTTCGCAATTCGGAAGCTAGAAACGAATAAATGGAATGACCTAGGGAAAAAGTACACACACCATTGTAATCGTGGCTTTCTGCTTTCAGACGTAACAGGAAATAATCGAGTTCGTCAATCCGTTCGCGAGATATGGGAGTTTGAAGTTAAGGAATGCTTGAGAAACCATCAAAATTTTCGCAAGTCTGATACTCGAAACCAATAACTACAAAGCCCTAGGGGAAAAGTACACACACCATTGTAATGGGGCGAGGTTCTACTTTCAGATGCAACAGGAATTTCTCGAGTTCGTCAATCCGTCCGCGAGATATGGGAGTTTGAAGTTAAGGAATGGTTGAGAAACCATCAAAATATCGCAAGTGTGATACTCGAAACAAATAACTGGAATGGCCCTGGGGAAAAGTACACACACCATTGTAATCGGGCAAGTTTCTACTATCAGATGCAACAGGAATTCCTCGAGTTCGTCAATCCGTTCGCGAGATATGGGAGTCTGAAGTTAAGAAATGGTTGAGAGAATATCACAATTCTCGCAAGTCTGATACTCGAAACCAATAACTGGAATGGCCCAGGGGAAAAGTACGCTCACCATTGTAATGGGGCCAGGTTCTACTTTCAGATGCAACAGGAATTCCTCGAGTTCGTCAATCCGTTCGCGAGGTATGGGAGTTTGAAGTTAAGGAATGTTTGTGAGACCATCACAATTTTCGGAAGTCTGATACACGAAACCAATAACTACTATGGCCTAGGGGAAAAATACACATACCTTTATAATCGGGCGAGTTTCTACTTTCAGATGCAACAGGAATTTCTCGACTTCGCCAATCCGTTCGCGAGATATGGGAGTTTGAAGTTGAGGAATGGTTGAGAAACCATCAAAATTTCCGCAATTCGGAAGCTAGAAACGAATAAATGGAATGACCTAGGGAAAAAGTACACACACCATTGTAATCGTGGCTTTCTACTTTCAGACGTAACAGGAAATAATCGAGTTCGTCAATCCGTTCGCGAGATATGGGAGTTTGAAGTTAAGGAATGCTTGAGAAACCATCAAAATTTTCGCAAGTCTGATACTCGAAACCAATAACTACAAAGCCCTAGGGGAAAAGTACACACACCATTGTAATGGGGCGAGGTTCTACTTTCAGATGCAACAGGAATTTCTCGAGTTCGTCAATCCGTCCGCGAGATATGGGAGTTTGAAGTTAAGGAATGGTTGAGAAACCATCAAAATATCGCAAGTGTGATACTCGAAACAAATAACTGGAATGGCCCAGGGGAAAAGTACACACACCATTGTAATCGGGCAAGTTTCTACTTTCAAATGCAACAGGAATTTCTCGAGTTCGTCAATCCGTTCGCGAGATATGGGAGTTTGAAATTAAGGAACGGTTGAGAAAACATCAAAATTTTCGCAAGTCTGATACTCAAAACCAATAACTGGAATGGCCTACGGGAAAAGTACACACTCCATTGTAATGGGGCGTGTTTCTACTTTCAGATACAACAGGAATTTCTCGAAGTCGTCAATCCGTTCGCGAAATATGGGAGTTTGAAGCTAAGGAATGGTTGAGAGACCATGACAATTTTCGCAAGTCTGATACTCGAAACCAATAACTACTATGGCCTAGGGCAAAAATACACATACCGTTGTAATCGGACGAGTTTCTGCTCTCAGATGCAACAGGAATTTCTCGAGTTCGTCAATTCGTTCGCGAGATATGGGAGTTTGAAATTAAGGAACGGTTGAGAAAACATCAAAATTTTCGCAAGTCTGATACTCGAAACCAATAACTGGAATGGCCTAGGAGAAAAATACACATACCTTTGTAATCGGGCGAGTTTCTACTATCAGATGCAATAGGAAATAATCGAGTTCGTCAATCCATTCGCGAGATATGGGAGTTTGAAGTTAAGGAATGGTTGAGAAGCCATCAAAATTTTCGCAAGTGTGATACTCGAAACCAATAACTGGAATGGCCCAGGGGAAAAGTACGCTCACCATTGTAATGGGGCCAGGTTCTACTTTCAGATGCAACAGGAATTCCTCGAGTTCGTCAATCCGTTCGCGAGGTATGGGAGTTTGAAGTTAAGGAATGTTTGTGAGACCATCGCAATTTTCGGAAGTCTGATACACGAAACCAATAACTACTATGGCCTAGGGGAAAAATACACATACCTTTATAATTGGGCGAGTTTCTACTTTCAGATGCAACAGGAATTTCTCGAGTTCGCCAATCCGTTCGCGAGATATGGGAGTTTGAAGTTAAGGAATGGTTGAGAAACCATCAAAATTTTCGCAATTCGGAAGCTAGAAACGAATAAATGGAATGACCTAGGGAAAAAGTACACACACCATTGTAATCGGTGACTTTCTACTTTCAGATGCAACAGGAAATAATCGAGTTCGTCAATCCGTTCGCGAGATATGGGAGTTTGAAGTTAAGGAATGCTTGAGAAACCATCAAAATTTTCGCAAGTCTGATACTCGAAACCAATAACTACAAAGCCCTAGGGGAAAAGTACACACACCATTGTAATGGGGCGAGGTTCTACTTTCAGATGCAACAGGAATTTCTCGAGTTCGTAAATCCGTCCGCGACATATGGGAGTTTGAAGTTAAGGAATGGTTGAGAAACCATCAAAATATCGCAAGTGTGATACTCGAAACGAATAACTGGAATGGCCCTGGGGAAAAGTACACACACCATTGTAATCGGGCAAGTTTCTACTATCAGGTGCAACAGGAATTCCTCGAGTTCGTCAATCCGTTCGCGAGATATGGGAGTTTGAAGTTAAGGAATGGTTGAGAGACCATCACAATTTTCGCAAGTCTGATACTCGAAACCAATAACTGGAATGGCCCAGGGGAAAAGTACGCCCACCATTGTAATGGGGCCAGGTTCTACTTTCAGATGCAACAGGAATTCCTCGAGTTCGTCAATCCGTTCGCGAGGTATGGGAGTTTGAAGTTAAGGAATGTTTGTGAGACCATCACAATTTTCGGAAGTCTGATACACGAAACCAATAACTACTATGGCCTAGGGGAAAAATACACATACCTTTATAATCGGGCGAGTTTCTACTTTCAGATGCAACAGGAATTTCTCGAGTTCGCCAATCCGATCGCGAGATATGGGAGTTTGAAGTTAAGGAATGCTTGAGAAACCATCAAAATTTTCGCAAGTCTGATACTCGAAACCAATAACTACAAAGCCCTAGGGGAAAAATACACATACCTTTGTAATCGGGCGAGTTTATACTTTCAGATGCAACAGGAATTTCGCGAGCTCGTCTATCCGTTCGCGAGATATGGGAGTTTGGAATTAAGGAACGGTTGAGAAACCATCAAAATTTTCGCAATTCGGAAGCTAGAAACGAATAAATGGAATGACCTAGGGAAAAAGTACACACACCATTGTAATGGGGCTAGTTTCTACTATCAGATGCAACAGGAAATAATCGAGTTCGTCAATCCGTTCGCGAGATATGGGAGTTTGAAGTTAAGGAATGGTTGAAAGACCATCACAATTTTCGCAAGTCTGATACTCGAAACCAATAACTGGAACGGCCTAGGGGAATAGTACACACCCCGTTGTAATCGGGCAAGTTTCTACTTTCAAATGCAACAGGAATTTCTCGAGTTCGTCAATCCGTTCGCGAGATATGGGAGTTTGAAGTTAAGGAATGGTTGAGAAACCATCAACATTTTCGCAAGTCTGATACTCGAAACCAATAACTACTATGGCCGAGGGCAAAAATACACATACCGTTGTAATCGGACGAGTTTCTGCTCTCAGATGCAACAGGAATTTCTCGAGTTCGTCAATTCGTTCGCGAGATATGGGAGTTTGAAATTAAGGAACGGTTGAGAAAACATCAAAATTTTCGCAAGTCTGATACTCGAAACCTATAACTGGAATGGCCTAGGGGAAAAATACACATACCTTTGTAATCGGGCGAGTTTCTACTTTCAGATGCAATAGGAAATAATCGAGTTCGTCAATCCGTTCGCGAGATATGGGAGTTTGAAGTTAAGCAATGGTTGAGAAACCATCAAAATTTTCGCAAGTGTGATACTCGAAACCAATAACTGGAGTGGCCGAGGGAAAAGTACACACACCATTGTAATGGGCCTAGTTTCTACTATCAGATGCAACAAGAATTCCTCGAGCTCGTCAATCCGTTCGCGAGATATGGGAGTTTGAAGTTAAGGAATGGTTGAGAGACCATCACAATTTTCGCAAGTCTGATACGCGAAACCAATAACTACTATGGCCTAGGGCAAAAATACACATACCGTTGTAATCGGACGAGTTTCTGCTTTCAGATGCAACAGGAATTTCTCGAGTTCGTCAATTCGTTCGCGAGATATGGGGGTTTGAAATTAAGGAATGCTTGAGAAACCATCAAAATATTCGCAAGTCTGATACTCGAAATCAATAACTACAAAGGCCTAGGAGAAAGATACACATACCTTTCTAATCGGGCGAGTTTCTACTTTCAGATGCAACAGGAATTTCGCGAGTTCGTAAATCCGTCCGCGACATATGGGAGTTTGAAGTTAAGGAATGGTTGAGAAACCATCAAAATATCGCAAGTGTGATACTCGAAACGAATAACTGGAATGGCCCTGGGGAAAAGTACACACACCATTGTAATCGGGCAAGTTTCTACTATCAGATGCAACAGGAATTCCTCGAGTTCGTCAATCCGTTCGCGAGATATGGGAGTTTGAAGTTAAGGAATGGTTGAGAGACCATCACAATTTTCGCAAGTCTGATACTCGAAACCAATAACTGGAATGGCCCAGGGGAAAAGTACGCCCACCATTGTAATGGGGCCAGGTTCTACTTTCAGTTGCAACAGGAATTCCTCGAGTTCGTCAATCCGTTCGCGAGGTATGGGAGTTTGAAGTTAAGGAATGTTTGTGAGACCATCACAATTTTCGGAAGTCTGATACACGAAACAAATAACTACTATGGCCTAGGGGAAAAATACACATACCTTTATAATCGGGCGAGTTTCTGCTTTCAGATGCAACAGGAATTTCTCGAGTTCGTCGATCCGTTCGCGAGATATGGGAGTTTGAAGTTAAGGAATGGTTGAAAGACCATCACAATTTTCGCAAGTCTGATACTCGAAACCAATAACTGGAACGGCCTAGGGGAATAGTACACACCCCGTTGTAATCGGGCAAGTTTCTACTTTCAAATGCAACAGGAATTTCTCGAGTTCGTCAATCCGTTCGCGAGATATGGGAGTTTGAAGTTAAGGAATGGTTGAGAAACCATCAACATTTTCGCAAGTCTGATACTCGAAACCAATAACTACTATGGCCGAGGGCAAAAATACACATACCGTTGTAATCGGACGAGTTTCTGCTCTCAGATGCAACAGGAATTTCTCGAGTTCGTCAATTCGTTCGCGAGATATGGGAGTTTGAAATTAAGGAACGGTTGAGAAAACATCAAAATTTTCGCAAGTCTGATACTCGAAACTTATAACTGGAATGGCCTAGGGGAAAAATACACATACCTTTGTAATCGGGCGAGTTTCTACTTTCAGATGCAATAGGAAATAATCGAGTTCGTCAATCCGTTCGCGAGATATGGGAGTTTGAAGTTAAGCAATGGTTGAGAAACCATCAAAATTTTCGCAAGTGTGATACTCGAAACCAATAACTGGAATGGCCCAGGGGAAAAGTACGTTCACCATTGTAATGGGGCCAGGTTATACTTTCAGATGCAACAGGAATTCCTCGAGTTCGTCAATCCGTTCGCGAGATATGGGAGTTTGAAGTTAAGGAATGGTTGAGAAACCATCAAAATTTTCGCAAGTGTGATACTCGAAACCAATAACTGGAATGGCCCAGGGGAAAAGTACACACACCATTGTAATCGGGCAAGTTTCTGCTTTCAAATGCAACAGGAATTCCTCGAGTTCGTCAATCCGTTCGCAAGGTATGGGAGTTTTAAGTTAAGGAATGGTTGTGAGACCATCACAATTTTCGGAAGTCTGATACACGAAACCAATAACTACTATGGCCTAGGGGAAAAATACACATACCTTTATAATCGGGCGAGTTCCTACTTTCAGATGCAACAGGGATTTCTCGAGTTCGCCAATCCGTTCGCGAGATATGGGAGTTTGAAGTTAAGGAATGCTTGAGAAACCATCAAAATTTTCGCAAGTCTGATACTCGAAACCAATAACTACAAAGCCCTAGGGAAAAAATACACATACCTTTGTAATCGGGCGAGTTTATACTTTCAGATGCAACAGGAATTTCGCGAGCTCGTCAATCCGTTATCGAGATATGGGAGTTTGAAATTAAGGAACGGTTGAGAAACCATCAAAATTTTCGCAAAACTGATACTCGAAACCAATAACTGGAGTGGCCGAGGGAAAAGTACACACACCATTGTAATGGGCCTAGTTTCTACTATCAGATGCAACAAGAATTCCTCGAGTTCGTCAATCCGTTCGCGAGATATGGGAGTTTGAAGTTAAGGAATGGTTGAGAGACCATCACAATTTTCGCAAGTCTGATACGCGAAACCAATAACTACTATGGCCTAGGGCAAAAATACACATACCGTTGTAATCGGACGAGTTTCAGCTTTCAGATGCAACAGGAATTTCTCGAGTTCGTCAATTCGTTCGCGAGATATGGGGGTTTGAAATTAAGGAATGCTTGAGAAACCATCAAAATATTCGCAAGTCTGATACTCGAAATCAATAACTACAAAGGCCTAGGAGAAAGATACACATACCTTTCTAATCGGGTGAGTTTCTACTTTCAGATGCAACAGGAATTTCTCGAGCTCGTCAATCCGTTCGCGAGATATGGGAGTTTGAAGTTAAGGAATGGTTGAGAAACCATCAAAATATTCGCAAGTCTGATACTCGAAACCAATAACTACAAAGCCCTAGGGGAAAAATACACATACCTTTGTAATCGGGCGAGTTTATACTTTCAGATGCAACAGGCATTTCGCGAGCTCGTCAATCCGTTCGCGAGATATGGGAGTTTGGAATTAAGGAACGGTTGAGAAACCATCAAAATATTCGCAAGTCTGATACTCGAAACCAATAACTACAAAGCCCTAGGGGAAAAATACACATACCTTTGTAATCGGGCGAGTTTATACTTTCAGATGCAACAGGAATTTCTCGAGCTCGTCAATCCGTTCGCGAGATATGGGAGTTTGAAATTAAGGAACGGTTGAGAAACCATCAAAATTTTCGCAAAACTGATACTCGAAACTAATAACTGGAATGGCCTAGGGGAAAAGTACACACTGCACTGTAATGGGGCGAGTTTCTACCATCAGATGCAACAGGAATTCCTCGAGTTCGTCAATCCGTTCGCGAGATATGGGAGTTTGAAGTTAAGGAATGGTTGAGAGACCATCACAATTTTCGCAAGTCTGATACGCGAAACCAATAACTACTATGGCCTAGGGCAAAAATACACATACCGTTGTAATCGGACGAGTTTCTGCTTTCAGATGCAACAGGAATTTTCGAGTTCGTCAATCCGTTCGCGAGATATGGGATTTTGAAGTTAAGGAATGGTTGAGAAACCATCAAAATTTTCGCAAGTCTGATAGTCGAAACCAATAACTGGAATGGCCTAGGGGAAAATTACACACACCATTCTAATGGGGCGAGTTTCTACTTTCAGATGCAACAGGAATTTCTCGAGCTCGTCTATCCGTTCGCGAGATATGGGAGTTTGAAGTTAAGGAATGGTTGGGAAACCACAAAAATTTTCGCAAGTCTGATACTCGAAACCAATAACTGGAACGGCCTAGGGGAAAAGTACACACACCACTGTAATCGGGCCAGTTTCTACTTTCAAGTGCAACAGGAATTTCTCGAGTTCGCCAATCCGTTCGCGAGGTATCGGAGTTTGAAGTTAAGGAATGGTTGAGAAACCATCAAAATATTCGCAAGTCTGATACGCGAAACCAATAACTACAAAGCCCTAGGGGAAAAATACACATACCTTTGTAATCGGGCGAGTTTATACTTTCAGATGCAACAGGAATTTCTCGAGCTCGTCAATCCGTTCGCGAGATATGGGAGTTTGAAATTAAGGAACGGTTGAGAAACCATCAAAATTTTCGCAAAACTGATACTCGAAACTAATAACTGGAATGGCCTAGGGGAAAAGTACACACTCCACTGTAATGGGGCGAGTTTCTACCATCAGATGCAACAGGAATTCCTGGAGTTCGTCAATCCGTTCGCGAGATATGGGAGTTTGAAGTTAAGGAATGGTTGAGAGACCATCACAATTTTCGCAAGTCTGATACTCGAAACCAATAACTGGAACGGCCTAGGGGAATAGTACACACCCCGTTGTAATCGGGCAAGTTTCTACTTTCAAATGCAACAGGAATTTCTCGAGTTCGTCAATCCGTTCGCGAGATATGGGAGTTTGAAATTAAGGAACGGTTGAGAAACCATCAAAATTTTCGCAAGTCTGATACTCGAAACCAATAACTACAAAGCCCTAGGGGAAAAATACACATACCTTTGTAATCGGGCGAGTTTATACTTTCAGATGCAACAGGAATTTCGCGAGCTCGTCAATCCGTTCGCGAGATATGGGAGTTTGAAATTAAGGAACGGTTGAGAAACCATCAAAATTTTCGCAAAACTGATACTCGAAACCAATAACTGGAATGGCCTAGGGGAAAAATACACATACCTTTGTAATCGGGCGAGTTTCTACTTTCAGATGCAACAGGAAATAATCGAGTTCGTCAATCCGTTCGCGAGATATGGGAGTTTGAAGTTAAGGAATGCTTGAGAAACCATCAAAATATTCTCAAGTCTGATACTCGAAACCAATAACTACAAAGGCCTAGGAGAAAGATACACATACCTTTCTAATCGGGCGAGTTTCTACTTTCAGATGCAACAGGAATTTCTCGCACTCGTCAATCCGTTCGCGAGATATGGGAGTTTGAAGTTAAGGAATGTTTGTGAGACCATCACAATTTTCGGTAGTCTGATACACGAAACCAATAACTACTATGGCCTAGGGGAAAAATACACATACTTTTATAATTGGGCGAGTCTCTACTTTCAGATGCAACAGGAATTTCTCGAGTTCGCCAATCCGTTCGCGAGATATGGGAGTTTGAAGTTAAGGAATGGTTGAGAAACCATCAAAATTTTCGCAATTCGGGAGCTAGAAACGAATAAATGGAATGACCTAGGGAAAAAGTACACACACCATTGTAATCGGTGACTTTCTACTTTCAGATGCAACAGGAAATAATCGAGTTCGTCAATCCGTTCGCGAGATATGGGAGTTTGAAGTTAAGGAATGCTTGAGAAGCCATCAAAATTTTCGCAAGTCTGATACTCGAAACCAATAACTACAAAGCCCTAGGGGAAAAGTACACACACCATTGTAATGGGGCGAGGTTCTACTTTCAGATGCAACAGGAATTTCTCGAGTTCGTAAATCCGTCCGCGAGATATGGGAGTTTGAAGTTAAGGAATGGTTGAGAAACCATCAAAATATCGCAAGTGTGATACTCGAAACCAATAACTGGAATGGCCCAGGGGAAAAGTACACACACCATTGTAATCGGGCAAGTTTCTACTATCAGATGCAACAGCAATTCCTCGAGTTCGTCAATCCGTTCGCGAGATATGGGAGTTTGAAGTTAAGAAATGGTTGAGAGACCATCACAATTTTCGCAAGTCTGATACTCGAAACCAATAACTGGAATGGCCCAGGGGAAAAGTACGCTCACCATTGTAATGGGGCCAGGTTCTACTTTCAGATGCAACAGGAATTCCTCGAGTTCGTCAATCCGTTCGCGAGGTATGGGAGTTTGAAGTTAAGGAATGTTTGTGAGACCATCACAATTTTCGCAAGTCTGATACTCGAAACCAATAACTGGAATGGCCCAGGGGAAAAGTACGCTCACCATTGTAATGGGGCCAGGTTCTACTTTCAGATGCAACAGGAATTCCTCGAGTTCGTCAATCCGTTCGCGAGGTATGGGAGTTTGAAGTTAAGGAATGTTTGTGAGACCATCACAATTTTCGGAATTCTGATACACGAAACCAATAACTACTATGGCCTAGGGGAAAAATACACATACCTTTATAATCGGGCGAGTTTCTACTTTCAGATGCAACAGGAATTTCTCGACTTCGCCAATCCGTTCGCGAGATATGGGAGTTTGAAGTTAAGGAATGGTTGAGAAACCATCAAAATATCGCAAGTGTGATACTCGAAACAAATAACTGGAATGGCCCAGGGGAAAAGTACACACACCATTGTAATCGGGCAAGTTTCTACTTTCAGATGTAACAGGAAATAATCGAGTTCGTCAATCCGTTCGCGAGATATGGGAGTTTGAAGTTAAGGAATGGTTGAGAAACCATCAAAACATCGCAAGTGTGATACTCGAAACAAATAACTGGAATGGCCCAGGGGAAAAGTACACACACCATTGTAATCGGGCAAGTTTCTACTTTCAAATGCAACAGGAATTTCTCGAGTTCGTCAATCCGTTCGCGAGATATGGGAGTTTGAAATTAAGGAACGGTTGAGAAAACATAAAAATTTTCGCAAGTCTGATACTCGAAACCAATAACTACTATGGCCTAGGGCAAAAATACACATACCGTTGTAATCGGACGAGTTTCTGCTCTCAGATGCAACAGGAATTTCTCGAGTTCGTCAATTCGTTCGCGAGATATGGGAGTTTGAAATTAAGGAACGGTTGAGAAAACATCAAAATTTTCGCAAGTCTGATACTCGAAACCAATAACTGGAATGGCCTAGGAGAAAAATACACATACCTTTGTAATCGGGCGAGTTTCTACTTTCAGATGCAATAGGAAATAATCGAGTTCGTCAATCCGTTCGCGAGATATGGGAGTTTGAAGTTAAGGAATGGTTGAGAAACCATCAAAATTTTCGCAAGTGTGATACTCGAAACCAATAACTGGAATGGCCCAGGGGAAAAGTACGCTCACCATTGTAATGGGGCCAGGTTCTACTTTCAGATGCAACAGGAATTCCTCGAGTTCGTCAATCCGTTCGCGAGGTATGGGAGTTTGAAGTTAAGGAATGTTTGTGAGACCATCGCAATTTTCGGAAGTCTGATACACGAAACCAATAGCTACTATGGCCTAGGGGAAAAATACACATACCTTTATAATTGGGCGAGTTTCTACTTTCAGATGCAACAGGAATTTCTCGAGTTCGCCAATCCGTTCGCGAGATATGGGAGTTTGAAGGAATGGTTGAGAAACCATCAAAATTTTCGCAATTCGGAAGCTAGAAACGAATAAATGGAATGACCTAGGGAAAAAGTACACACACCATTGTAATCGGTGACTTTCTACTTTCAGATGCAACAGGAAATAATCGAGTTCGTCAATCCGTTCGCGAGATATGGGAGTTTGAAGTTAAGGAATGCTTGAGAAACCATCAAAATATTCGCAAGTCTGATACTCGAAACCAATAACTACAAAGGCCTAGGAGAAAGATGCACATACCTTTCTAATCGGGCGAGTTTCTACTTTCAGATGCAACAGGAATTTCTCGAACTCGTCAATCCGTTCGCGAGATATGGGAGTTTGAAGTTAAGGAATGTTTGTGAGACCATCACAATTTTCGGTAGTCTGATACACGAAACCAATAACTACTATGGCCTAGGGGAAAAATACACATACCTTTATAATTGGGCGAGTTTCTACTTTCAGATGCAACAGGAATTTCTTGAGTTCGCCAATCCGTTCGCGAGATATGGGAGTTTGAAGTTAAGGAATGGTTGAGAAACCATCAAAATTTTCGCAATTCGGAAGCTAGAAACGAATAAATGGAATGACCTAGGGAAAAAGTACACACACCATTGTAATCGGTGACTTTCTACTTTCAGATGCAACAGGAAATAATCGAGTTCGTCAATCCGTTCGCGAGATATGGGAGTTTGAAGTTAAGGAACGCTTGAGAAACCATCAAAATTTTCGCAAGTCTGATACTCGAAACCAATAACTACAAAGCCCTAGGGAAAAAGTACACACACCATTGTAATGGGGCGAGGTTCTACTTTCAGATGCAACAGGAATTTCTCGAGTTCGTAAATCCGTCCGCGAGATATGGGAGTTTGAAGTTAAGGAATGGTTGAGAAACCATCAAAATATTCGCAAGTCTGATACTCGAAACCAATAACTACAAAGCCCTAGGGGAAAAATACACATACCTTTGTAATCGGGCGAGTTTATACTTTCAGATGCAACAGGAATTTCTCGAGCTCGTCAATCCGTTCGCGAGATATGGGAGTTTGAAATTAAGGAACGGTTGAGAAACCATTAAAATTTTCGCAAATCTGATACTCGAAACAAATAACTGGAATGGCCTAGGGGAAAAGTACACACTCCATTGTAATGGGGCGAGTTTCTACCATCAGATGCAACAGGAATTCCTCGAGTTCGTCAATCCGTTCGCGAGATATGGGAGTTTGAAGTTAAGGAATGGTTGAGAAACCATCAAAATTTTCGCAATTCGGTAGCTAGAAACGAATAAATGGAATGACCTAGGGAAAAAGTACACACACCATTGTAATCGGTGACTTTCTACTTTCAGATGCAACAGGAAATAATCGAGTTCGTCAATCCGTTCGCGAGATATGGGAGTTTGAAGTTAAGGAATGCTTGAGAAACCATCAAAATTTTCGCAAGTCTGATACTCGAAACCAATAACTACTAAGCCCTAGGGGAAAAGTACACACACCATTGTAATGGGGCGAGGTTCTACTTTCAGATGCAACAGGAATTTCTCGAGTTCGTAAATCCGTCCGCGAGATATGGGAGTTTGAAGTTAAGGAATGGTTGAGAAACCATCAAAATATCGCAAGTGTGATACTCGAAACGAATAACTGGAATGGCCCAGGGGAAAAGTACACACACCATTGTAATCGGGCAAGTTTCTACCATCAGATGCAACAGGAATTCCTCGAGTTCGTCAATCCGTTCGCGAGATATGGGAGTTTGAAGTTAAGGAATGGTTGAGAGACCATCACAATTTTCGCAAGTCTGATACTCGAAACCAATAACTGGAATGACCTAGGGGAAAAGTACACACTCCACTGTAATGGGGCGAGTTTCTACCATCAGATGCAACAGGAATTCCTCGAGTTCGTCAATCCGTTCGCGAGATATGGGAGTTTGAAGTTAAGGAATGGTTGAGAGACCATCACAATTTTCGCAAGTCTGATACTCGAAACCAATAACTACTATGGCCTAGGGCAAAAATACACATACCGTTGTAATCGGACGAGTTTCTGCTCTCAGATGCAACAGGAATTTCTCGAGTTCGTCAATTCGTTCGCGAGATATGGATGTTTGAAATTAAGGAACGGTTGAGAAAACATCAAAATTTTCGCAAGTCTGATACTCGAAACCAATAACTGGAATGGCCTAGGAGAAAAATACACATACCTTTGTAATCGGGCGAGTTTCTACTTTCAGATGCAACAGGAAATAATCGAGTTCGTCAATCCGTTCGCGAGATATGGGAGTTTGAAGTTAAGGAATGCTTGAGACACCATCAAAATTTTCGGAAGTCTGATACACGAAACCAATAACTACTATGGCCTAGGGGAAAAATACACATACCTTTATAATTGGGCGAGTTTCTACTTTCAGATGCAACAGGAACTTCTCGAGTTCGGCAATCCGTTCGCGAGATATGGGAGTTTGAAGTTAAGGAATGGTTGAGAAACCATCAAAATTTTCGCATTTCGGAAGCTAGAAACGAATAAATGGAACGACCTAGGGAAAAAGTACACACACCATTGTAATCGATGACTTTCTACTTTCAGATGCAACAGGAAATAATCGAGTTCGTCAATCCGTTCGCGAGATATGGGAGTTTGAAGTTAAGGAATGCTTGAGAAACCATCAAAATATTCGCAAGTCTGATACTCGAAACCAATAACTACAAAGGCCTAGGAGAAAGATACACATACCTTTCTATTCGGGCGAGTTTCTACTTTCAGATGCAACAGGAATTTCTCGAACTCGTCAATCCGTTCGCGAGATATGGGAGTTTGAAGTTAAGGAATGTTTGTGAGACCATCACATTTTTCGGTAGTCTGATACACGAAACCAATAACTACTATGGCCTAGGGGAAAAATACACATACCTTTATAGTTGGGCGAGTTTCTACTTTCAGATGCAACAGGAATTTCTCGAGTTCGCCAATCCGTTCGCGAGATATGGGAGTTTGAAGTTAAGGAATGGTTGAGAAACCATCGAAATTTTCGCAATTCGGAAGCTAGAAACGAATAAATGGAATGACCTAGGGAAAAAGTACACACACCATTGTAATCGGTGACTTTCTACTTTCAGATGCAACAGGAAATAATCGAGTTGGTCAATCCGTTCGCGAGATATGGGAGTTTGAAGTTAAGGAATGCTTGAGAAACCATCATAATTTTCGCAAGTCTGATACTCGGAACCAATAACTACAAAGCCCTAGGGGAAAAGTACACACACCATTGTAATGGGGCGAGGTTCTACTTTCGGATGCAACAGGAATTTCTCGAGTTCGTAAATCCGTCCGCGAGATATGGGAGTTTGAAGTTAAGGAATGGTTGAGAAGCCATCAAAATATCGCAAGTGTGATACCCGAAACCAATAACTGGAATGGCCCAGGGGAAAAGTACACACACCATTGTAATCGGGCAAGTTTCTACTATCAGATGCAACAGGAATACCTCGAGTTCGTCAATCCGTTCGCGAGATATGGGAGTTTGAAGTTAAGAAATGGTTGAGAGACCATCACAATTTTCGCAAGTCTGATACTCGAAACCAATAACTGGAATGGCCCAGGGGAAAAGTACGCTCACCATTGTAATGGGGCCAGGTTCTACTTTCAGATGCAACAGGAATTCCTCGAGTTCGTCAATCCGTTCGCGAGGTATGGGAGTTTGAAGTTAAGGAATGTTTGTGAGACCATCACAATTTTCGGAAGTCTGATACACGAAACCAGTAACTACTATGGCCTAGGGGAAAAATACACATACCTTTATAGTTGGGCGAGTTTCTACTTTCAGATGCAATAGGAATTTCTCGAGTTCGCCAATCCGTTCGCGAGATATGGGAGTTTGAAGTTAAGGAATGGTTGAGAAACCATCAAAATTTTCGCAATTCGGAAGCTAGAAACGAATAAATGGAATGACCTAGGGAAAAAGTACACACACCATTGTAATCGGTGACTTTCTACTTTCAGATGCAACAGGAAATAATCGAGTTCGTCAATCCGTTCGCGAGATATGGGAGTTTGAAGTTAAGGAATGCTTGAGAAACCATCAAAATTTTCGCAAGTCTGATACTCGAAACCAATAACTACAAAGCCCTAGGGGAAAAGTACACACACCATTGTAATGGGGCGAGGTTCTACTTTCAGATGCAACAGGAATTTCTCGAGCTCGTCAATCCGTTCGCGAGATATGGGAGTTTGAAGTTAAGGAATGGTTGAGAAACCACAAAAATTTTCGCAAGTCTGATACTCGAAACCAATAACTGGAACGGCCTAGGGGAAAAGTACACACACCACTGTAATCGGGCCAGTTTCTACTTTCAAGTGCAACAGGAATTTCTCGAGTTCGCCAATCCGTTCGCGAGGTATCGGAGTTTGAAGGTAAGGAATGGTTGAGAAACCATCAAAATATTCGCAAGTCTGATACTCGAAACCAATAACTACAAAGCCCTAGGGGAAAAATACACATACCTTTGTAATCGGGCGGGTTTATACATTCAGATGCAACAGGAATTTCTCGAGCTCGTCAATCCGTTCGCGAGATATGGGAGTTTGAAATTAAGGAACGGTTGAGAAACCATCAAACTTTTCGCAAAACTGATACTCGAAACCAATAACTGGAATGGCCTAGGGGAAAAGTACACACTCCATTGTAATGGGGCGAGTTTCTACCATCAGATGCAACAGGAATTCCTCGAGTTCGTCAATCCGTTCGCGAGATATGGGAGTTTGAAGTTAAGGAATGGTTGAGAGACCATCACAATTTTCGCAAGTCTGATACTCGAAACCAATAACTACTATGGCCTAGGGCAAAAATACACATACCGTTGTAATCGGACGAGTTTCTGCTCTCAGATGCAACAGGAATTTCTCGAGTTCGTCAATTCGTTCGCGAGATATGGGAGTTTGAAATTAAGGAACGGTTGAGAAAACATCACAATTTTCGCAAGTCTGATACTCGAAACCAATAACTGGAATGGCCTAGGGGAAAAATACACATACCTTTGTAATCGGGCGAGTTCCTACTTTCAGATGCAACAGGAAATAATCGAGTTCGTCAATCCGTTCGCGAGATATGGGAGTTTGAAGTTAAGGAATGGTTGAGAAACCATCAAAATTTTCGCAATTCGGAAGCTAGAAACGAATAAATGGAATGACCTAGGGAAAAAGTACACACACCATTGTAATCGGTTTCTTTCTACTTTCAGATGCAACAGGAAATAATCGAGTTCGTCAATCCGTTCGCGAGATATGGGAGTTTGAAGTTAAGGAATGCTTGAGAAACCATCAAAATTTTCGCAAGTCTGATACTCGAAACCAATAACTACAAAGCCCTAGGGGAAAAGTACACACACCATTGTAATGGGGCGAGGTTCTACTTTCAGATGCAACAGGAATTTCTCGAGCTCGTCAATCCGTTCGCGAGATATGGGAGTTTGAAGTTAAGGAATGTTTGTGAGACCATCACAATTTTCGGAAGTCTGATACACGAAACCAATAACTACTATGGCCTAGGGGAAAAATACACATACCTTTATAATTGGGCGAGTTTCTACTTTCAGATGCAACAGGAATTTCTCGAGTTCGCCAATCCGTTCGCGAGATATGGGAGTTTGAAGTTAAGGAATGGTTGAGAAACCATCAAAATTTTCGCAATTCGGAAGCTAGAAACGAATAAATGGAATGACCTAGGGAAAAAGTACACACACCATTGTAATCGGTTTCTTTCTACTTTCAGATGCAACAGGAAATAATCGAGTTCGTCAATCCGTTCGCGAGATATGGGAGTTTGAAGTTAAGGAATGCTTGAGAAACCATCAAAATATTCGCAAGTCTGATACTCGAAAACAATAACTACAAAGGCCTACGAGAAAGATACACATACCTTTCTAATCGGGCGAGTTTCTACTTTCAGATGCAACAGGAATTTCTCGAACTCGTCAATCCGTTCGCGAGATATGGGAGTTTGAAGTTAAGGAATGTTTGTGAGACCATCACAATTTTCGGTAGTCTGATACACGAAACCAATAACTACTATGGCGTAGGGGAAAAATACACATACCTTTATAATCGGGCGAGTTTCTACTTTCAGATGCAACAGGAATTTCTCGAGTTCGCCAATCCGTTCGCGAGATATGGGAGTTTGAAGTTAAGGAATGGTTGAGAAACCATCAAAATATCGCAAGTGTGATACTCGAAACGAATAACTGGAATGGCCCAGGGGAAAAGTACACACACCGTTGTAATCGGGCAAGTTTCTACTATCAGATGCAACAGGAATTCCTCGAGTTCGTCAATCCGTTCGCGAGATATGGGAGTTTGAAGTTAAGGAATGGTTGAGAGACCATCACAATTTTCGCAAGTCTGATACTCGAAACCAATAACTGGAATGGCCCAGGGGAAAAGTACGCCCACCATTGTAATGGGGCCAGGTTCTACTTTCAGATGCAACAGGAATTCCTCGAGTTCGTCAATCCGTTCGCGAGGTATGGGAGTTTGAAGTTAAGGAATGTTTGTGAGACCATCACAATTTTCGGAAGTCTGATACACGAAACCAATAACTACTATGGCGTAGGGGAAAAATACACATACCTTTATAATCGGGCGAGTTTCTACTTTCAGATGCAACAGGAATTTCTCGAGTTCGCCAATCCGTTCGCGAGATATGGGAGTTTGAAGTTAAGGAATGGTTGAGAAACCATCAAAATTTTCGCAATTCGGAAGCTAGAAACGAATAAATGCAATTACCTAGGGAAAAAGTACACACACCATTGTAATCGGTGACTTTCTACTTTCAGATGCAACAGGAAATAATCGAGTTCGTCAATCCGTTCGCGAGATATGGGAGTTTGAAGTTAAGGAATGGTTGAGAAACCATCAAAATTTTCACAAGTGTGATACTCGAAACCAATAACTGGAATGGCCCAGGGGAAAAGTACACACACCATTGTAATGGGGCCAGGTTCTACTTTCAGATGCAACAGGAATTCCTCGAGTTCGTCAATCCGTTCGCGAGGTATGGGAGTTTGAAGTTAAGGAATGGTTAGTGAGACCATCACAATTTTCGGAAGTCTGATACACGAAACCAATAACTACTATGGCCTAGGGGAAGAATACACATACCTTTATAATCGGGCGAGTTTCTACTTTCAGATGCAACAGGAATTTCTCGAGTTCGCCAATCCGTTCACGAGATATGGGAGTTTGAAGTTAAGGAATGCTTGAGAAACCATCAAAATTTTCGCAAGTCTGATACTCGAAACCAATAACTACAAAGCCCTAGGGGAAAAATACACATACCTTTGTAATCGGGGGAGTTTATACTTTCAGATGCAACAGGAATTTCGCGAGCTCGTCTATCCGTTCGCGAGATATGGGAGTTTGGAATTAAGGAACGGTTGAGAAACCATCAAAATTTTCGCAAAACTGATACTCGAAACCAATAACTGGAGTGACCTAGGGGAAAGGTACACACACCATTGTAATGGGGCTAGTTTCTACTATCAGATGCAACAGGAATTCCTCGAGTTCGTCAATCCGTTCGCGAGATATGGGAGTTTGAAGTTAAGGAATGGTTGAGAGACCATCACAATTTTCGCAAGTCTGATACTCGAAACCAATAACTGGAACGGCCTAGGGGAATAGTACACACCCCGTTGTAATCGGGCAAGTTTCTACTTTCAAATGCAACAGGAATTTCTCGAGTTCGTCAATCCGTTCGCGAGATATGGGAGTTTGAAGTTAAGGAATGGTTGAGAAACCATCAAAATTTTCGCAAGTCTGATACTCGAAACCAATAACTACAAACCCCTAGGGGAAAAATACACATACCTTTGTAATCGGGCGAGTTTATACTTTCAGATGCAACAGGAATTTCGCGAGCTCGTCTATCCGTTCGCGAGATATGGGAGTTTGGAATTACGGAACGGTTGAGAAAACATCAAAATTTTCGCAAGTCTGATACTCAAAACCAATAACTGGAATGGCCTACGGGAAAAGTACACACACCATTGTAATGGGGCGTGTTTCTACTTTCAGATGCAACAGGAATTTCTCGAAGTCGTCAATCCGTTCGCGAAATATGGGAGTTTGAAGCTAAGGAATGGTTGAGATACCATCACAATTTTCGCATGTCTGATTCTCGAAACCAATAACTACTATGGCCTAGGGCAAAAATACACATACCGTTGTAATCGGACGAGTTTCTGCTCTCAGATGCAACAGGAATTTCTCGAGTTCGTCAATTCGTTCGCGAGATATGGGAGTTTGAAATTAAGGAACGGTTGAGAAAACATCAATATTTTCGCAAGTCTGATACTCGAAACCAATAACTGGAATGGCCTAGGGGAAAAATACACATACCTTTGTAATCGGGCGAGTTTCTACTTTCAGATGCAATAGGAAATAATCGAGTTCGTCAATCCGTTCGCGAGATATGGGAGTTTGAAGTTAAGGAATGGTTGAGAAACCATCAAAATTTTCGCAAGTGTGATACTCGAAACCAATAACTGGAATGGCCCAGGGGAAAAGTACGTTCAGCATTGTAATGGGGCCAGGTTCTACTTTCAGATGCGACAGGAATTCCTCGAGTTCGTCAATCCGTTCGCGAGATATGGGAGTTTGAAGTTAAGGAATGGTTGAGAAACCATCAAAATTTTCGCAAGTGTGATACTCGAAACCAATAACTGGAATGGCCCAGGGGAAAAGTACACACACCATTGTAATCGCGCAAGTTTCTGCTTTCAAATGCAACAGGAATTCCTCGAGTTCGTCAATCCGTTCGCGAGGTATGGGAGTTTTAAGTTAAGGAATGGTTGTGAGACCATCACAACTTTCGGAAGTCTGATACACGAAACCAATAACTACTATGGCCTAGGGGAAAAATACACATACCTTTATAATCGGGCGAATTCCTACTTTCAGATGCAACAGGGATTTCTCGAGTTCGCCAATCCGTTCGCGAGATATGGGAGTTTGAAGTTAAGGAATGCTTGAGAAACCATCAAAATTTTCGCAAGTCTGATACTCGAAACCAATAACTACAAAGCCCTAGGGGAAAAATACACATATAATACCTTTGTAATCGGGCGAGTTTATACTTTCAGATGCAACAGGAATTTCGCGAGCTCGTCAATCCGTTCGCGAGATGTGGGAGTTTGAAATTAAGGAACGGTTGAGAAAACATCAAAATTTTCGCAAGTCTGGTACTCAAAACCAATAACTGGAATGGCCTACGGGAAAAGTACACACACCATTGTAATGGGGCGTGTTTCTACTTTCAGATGCAACAGGAATTTCTCGAAGTCGTCAATCCGTTCGCGAGATATGTGAGTTTGAAGTTAAGGAATGGTTGAGAGACCATCACAATTTTCGCAAGTCTGATACTCGAAACCAATAACTACTATGGCCTAGGCAAAAATACACATACCGTTGTAATCGGACGAGTTTCTGCTTTCAGATGCAACAGGAATTTCTCGAGTTCGTCAATTCGTTCGCGAGATATGGGAGTTTGAAATTAAGGAACGGTTGAGAAAACATCAAAATTTTCGCAAGTCTGATACTCGAAACCAATAACTGGAATTCCCTAGGGGAAAAATACACATACCTTTGTAATCGGGCGAGTTTCTACTTTCAGATGCAACAGGAAATAATCGAGTTCGTCAATCCGTTCGCGAGATATGGGAGTTTGAAGTTAAGGAATGCTTGAGAAACCATCAAAATATTCGCAAGTCTGATATTCGAAACCAATAACTACAAAGGCCTTGGGGAAAAATACACATATAATACCTTTGTAATCGGGCGAGTTTATACTTTCAGATGCAACAGGAATTTCGCGAGCTCGTCAATCCGTTCGCGAGATGTGGGAGTTTGAAATTAAGGAACGGTTGAGAAAACATCAAAATTTTCGCAAGTCTGGTACTCAAAACCAATAACTGGAATGGCCTACGGGAAAAGTACACACACCATTGTAATGGGCGTGTTTCTACTTTCAGATGCAACAGGAATTTCTCGAAGTCGTCAATCCGTTCGCGAGATATGTGAGTTTGAAGTTAAGGAATGGTTGAGAGACCATCACAATTTTCGCAAGTCTGATACTCGAACCAATAACTACTATGGCCTAGGGCAAAAATACACATACCGTTGTAATCGGACGAGTTTCTGCTTTCAGATGCAACAGGAATTTCTCGAGTTCGTCAATTCGTTCGCGAGATATGGGAGTTTGAAATTAAGGAACGGTTGAGAAAACATCAAAATTTTCGCAAGTCTGATACTCGAAACCAATAACTGGAATTCCCTAGGGGAAAAATACACATACCTTTGTAATCGGGCGAGTTTCTACTTTCAGATGCAACAGGAAATAATCGAGTTCGTCAATCCGTTCGCGAGATATGGGAGTTTGAAGTTAAGGAATGCTTGAGAAACCATCAAAATATTCGCAAGTCTGATATTCGAAACCAATAACTACAAAGGCCTTGGGGAAAAATGCACATACCTTTGTAATCGGGCGAGTTTCCACTTTCAGATGCAACAGGAATTTCTCAAGGTCGTCATTCCGTTCGCGAGATATGGGAGTTTGAAGTTAAGGAATGGTTGAGAGACCATCACAATTTTCGCAAGTCTGATACTCGAAACCAATAACTACTATGGCCTAGGGCAAAAATACACATACCGTTGTAATCGGACGAGTTTCTGCTTTCAGATGCAACAGGAATTTCTCGAGTTCGTCAATTCGTTCGCGAGATATGGGAGTTTGAAGTTAAGGAATGGTTGAGAAACCATCAAAATTTTCGCAATTCTGATGCTAGAAACCAATAACTATAGTGGCCTAGGGAAAAATACACATACCGTTGTAATCGGGCGAGTTTCGACTTTCACATGCAACAGGAATTTCTCGAGTTCGTCAATCCGTTCGCGAGATGTGGGAGTTTGAAGTTATGGAATGCTTGAGAAACCATCAAATTTTCGCAAGTCTGATATTCGAAACCAATAACTACAAAGGCCTTGGGGAAAAATGCACATACCTTTGTAATCGGGCGAGATTCCACTTTCAGATGCAACAGGAATTTCTCGAGGTCGTCATTCCGTTCGCGAGATATGGGAGTTTGAAGTTAAGGAATGGTTGAGAAACCATCAAAATTTTCGCTGGTCTGATACTCGAACCCAATAACTGGAATGGCCTAGGGGTAAAGTACACACACCATTGTAATCGGGCGAGTTTCTGCTTTGAGATACAACAGGAATTTCTCGAGTTCGTCAATGCGTTCGCGAGATATGGGAGTTTGAAGTTAAGGAATGGTTGAGAAACCACAAAAATTTTCGCAAGTCTGATACTCGAAACCGATAACTGGAACGGCCTAGGGGAAAAGTACACACACCACTGTAATCGGGCCAGTTTCTACTTTCAAGTGCAACAGGAATTTCTCGAGTTCGTCAGTTCGTTCGCGAGATATGGGAGTTTGAAATTAAGGAACGGTTGAGAAAACATCAAAATTTTCGCAAGTCTGATACTCGAAACAATAACTGGAATGGCCTAGGGGAAAAATACACATACCTTTGTAATCGGGCGAGTTTCTACTTTCAGATGCAACAGGAAATAATCGAGTTCGTCAATCCGTTCGCGAGATATGGGAGTTTGAAGTTAAGGAATGCTTGAGAAACCATCAAAATATTCGCAAGTCTGATTCTCGAAACCAATAACTACAAAGGCCTAGGAGAAAGATACACATACCTTTCTAATCGGGCGAGTTTCTACTTTCAGATGCAACAGGAATTTCTCGAAGTCGTCAATCCGTTCGCGAGATATGGGAGTTTGAAGTTAAGGAATGGTTGAGAGACCATCACAATTTCGCAAGTCTGATACTCGAAACCAATAACTACTATGGCCTAGGGCAAAAATACACATACCGTTCTAATCGGACGAGTTTCTGCTTTCAGATGCAACAGGAATTTCTCGAGTTCGTCAATTCGTTCGCGATATATGGGAGTTTGAAATTAAGGAACAGTTGAGAAAACATCAAAATTTTCGCAAGTCTGATACTCGAAACCAATAACTGGATTGGCCTAGGGGAAAAATACACATACCTTTGTAATCGGGCGAGTTTCTACTTTCAGATGCAACAGGAAATAATCGAGTTCGTCAATCCGTTCGCGAGATATGGGAGTTTGAAGTTAAGGAATGCTTGAGAAACCATCAAAATATTCGCAAGTCTGATACTCGAAACCAATAACCACAAAGGCCTAGGAGAAAGATACACATACCTTTCTAATCGGGCGAGTTTCTACTTTCAGATGCAACAGGAATTTCTCGAGCTCGTCAATCCGTTCGCGAGATATGGGAGTTTGAAGTTAAGGAATGGTTGAGAAACCATCAAAATTTTCGCAAGTCTGATACTCGAAATCAATAACTGGAATGGCCTAGGGGAAAATTACACACACCATTCTAATGGGGCGAGTTTCTACTTTCAGATGCAACAGGAATTTCTCGAAGTCGTCAATCCGTTCGCGAGATATGGGAGTTTGAAGTTAAGGAATGGTTGAGAGACCATCACAAATTTCGCAAGTCTGATTCTCGAAACCGATAACTACTATGTCCTAGGGCAAAAATACACATACCGTTGTAATCGGACGAGTTTCTGCTTTCAGATGCAACAGGAATTTCTCGAGTTCGTCAATTCGTTCGCTAGATATGGGAGTTTGAAATTAAGGAACGGTTGAGAAAACATCAAAATTTTCGCAAGTCTGATACTCGAAACCAATAACTGGAATGGCCTAGGGGAAAAATACACATACCTTTGTAATCGGGCGAGTTTCTACTTTCAGATGCAACAGGAAATAATCGAGTTCGTCAATCCGTTCGCGAGATATGGAGTTTGAAGTTAAGGAATGGTTGAGAAACCACAAAAATTTTCGCAAGTCTGATACTCGAAACCAATAACTGGAACGGCCTAGGGGAAAAGTACAAACACCACTGTAATCGAGCCAGTTTCTACTTTCAAGTGCAACAGGAATTTCTCGAGTTCGCCAATCCGTTCGCGAGGTACCGGAGTTTGAAGTTAAGGAATGGTTGAGAAACCATCAAAATATTCGCAAGTCTGATACTCGAAAACAATAACTACAAAGCCCTAGGGGAAAAATACACATACCTTTGTAATCGGGCTAGTTTATACTTTCAGATGCAGCAGGAATTTCTCGAGCTCGTCAATCCGTTCGCGAGATATTGGAGTTTGAAATTAAGGAACGGTTGAGAAACCATCAAAATTTTCGCAAAACAGATACTCGAAACCAATAACTGGAATGGCCTAGGGGAAAAGTACACACTCCACTGTAATGGGGCGAGTTTCTACCATCAGATGCAACAGGAATTCCTCGAGTTCGTCAATCCGTTCGCGAGATATGGGAGTTTGAAGTTAAGGAATGGTTGAGAGACCATCACAATTTTCGCAAGTCTGATACTCGAAACCAATAACTACTATGGCCTAGGGCAAAAATATACATACCGTTGTAATCGGACGAGTTTCTGCTTTCAGATGCAACAGGAATTTCTCGAGTTCGTCAGTTCGTTCGCGAGATATGGGAGTTTGAAATTAAGGAACGGTTGAGAAAACATCAAAATTTTCGCAAGTCTGATACTCGAAACCAATAACTGGAATGACCTAGGGGAAAAATACACATACCTTTGTAATCGGGCGTGTTTCTACTTTCAGATGCAACAGGAAATAATCGAGTTCGTCAATCCGTTCGCGAGATATGGGAGTTTGAAGTTAAGGAATGCTTGAGAAACCATCAAAATATTCGCAAGTCTGATACTCGAAACCAATAACTACAAACTCCTAGGAGAAAGATACACATACCTTTCTAATCGGGCGAGTTTCTACTTTCAGATGCAACAGGAATTTCTCGAGCTAGTCAGTTCGTTCGCGAGATATGGGAGTTTGAATTTAAGGAACGGTTGAGAAAACATCAAAATTTTCGCAAGTCTGATACTCGAAACCAATAACTGGAATGGCCTAGGGGAAAAATACACAAACCTTTGTAATCGGGCGTGTTTCTACTTTCAGATGCAACAGGAAATAATCGAGTTCGTCAGTTCGTTCGCGAGATATGGGAGTTTGAAATTAAGGAACGGTTGAGAAAACATCAAAATTTTCGCAAGTCTGATACTCGAAACCAATAACTGGAATGGCCTAGGGGAAAAATACACAAACCTTTGTAATCGGGCGTGTTTCTACTTTCAGATGCAACAGGAAATAATCGAGTTCGTCAATCCGTTCGCGAGATATGGGTGTTTGAAGTTAAGGAATGCTTGAGAAACCATCAAAATATTCGCAAGTCTGATACTCGAAACCAATAACTACAAAGGCCTAGGAGAAAGATACACATACCTTTCTAATCGGGCGAGTTTCTACTTTCAGATGCAACAGGAATTTCTCGAGCTAGTCAATCCGTTCGCGAGATATGGGAGTTTGAAGTTAAGGAATGGTTGAGAAACCATCAAAATTTTCGCAAGACTGATACTCGAAGCCAATAACTGGTATGGCCTAGGGGAAAATTACACACACCATTCTAATGGGGCGAGTTTCTACTTTCAGATGCAACAGGAATTTCTCGAAGTCGTCAATCCGTTCGCGAGATATGGGAGTTTGAAGTTAAGGAATGGTTGAGAGACCATCACAATTTTCGCAAGTCTGATACTCGAAACCAATAACTACTATGGCCTAGGGCAAAAATACACATACCGTTGTAATCGGACGAGTTTCTGCTTTCAGATGCAACAGGAATTTCTCGAGTTCGTCAATTCGTTCGCGATATATGGGAGTTTGAAATTAAGGAACAGTTGAGAAAACATCAAAATTTTCGCAAGTCTGATACTCGAAACCAATAACTGGAATGGCCTAGGGGAAAAATACACATACCTTTGTAATCGGGCGAGTTTCTACTTTCAGATGCAACAGGAAATAATCGAGTTCGTCAATCCGTTCGCGAGATATGGGAGTTTGAAGTTAAGGAATGCTTGAGAAACCATCAAAATATTCGCAAGTCTGATACTCGAAACCAATAACCACAAAGGCCTAGGAGAAAGATACACATACCTTTCTAATCGGGCGAGTTTCTACTTTCAGATGCAACAGGAATTTCTCGAGCTCGTCAATCCGTTCGCGAGATATGGGAGTTTGAAGTTAAGGAATGGTTGAGAAACCATCAAAATTTTCGCAAGTCTGATACTCGAAACCAATAACTGGAATGGCCTAGGGGAAAATTACACACACCATTCTAATGGGGCGAGTTTCTACTTTCAGATGCAACAGGAATTTCTCGAAGTCGTCAATCCGTTCGCGAGATATGGGAGTTTGAAGTTAAGGAATGGTTGAGAGACCATCACAATTTTCGCAAGTCTGATACTCGAAACCAATAACCACAAAGGCCTAGGAGAAAGATACACATACCTTTCTAATCGGGCGAGTTTCTACTTTCTGATGCAACAGGAAATAATCGAGTTCGTCAATCCGTTCGCGAGATATGGGAGTTTGAAGTTAAGGAATGCTTGAGAAACCATCAAAATATTCGCAAGTCTGATACTCGAAATCAATAACTACAAAGGCCTAGGGGAAAGATACACATACCTTTCTAATCGGGCGAGTTTCTACTTTCAGATGCAACAGGAATTTCTCGAGCTCGTCAATCCGTTCGCGAGATATGGGAGTTTGAAGTTAAGGAATGGTTGAGAAACCATCAAAATTTTCGCAAGTCTGATACTCGAAACTAATAACTGGAATGGCCTAGGGGAAAATTACACACACCATTCTAATGGGGCGAGTTTCTACTTTCAGATGCAACAGGAATTTCTCGAGCTCGTCAATCCGTTCGCGAGATATGGGAGTTTGAAGTTAAGGAATGGTTGAGAAACCACAAAAATTTTCGCAAGTCTGATACTCGAAACCAATAACTGGAACGGCCTAGGGGAAAAGTACACACACCACTGTAATCGGGCCAGTTTCTACTTTCTGATGCAACAGGAAATAATCGAGTTCGTCAATCCGTTCGCGAGATATGGGAGTTTGAAGTTAAGGAATGCTTGAGAAACCATCAAAATATTCGCAAGTCTGATACTCGAAACCAATAACCACAAAGGCCTAGGAGAAAGATACACATACCTTTCTAATCGGGCGAGTTTCTACTTTCAGATGCAACAGGAATTTCTCGAGCTCGTCAATCCGTTCGCGAGATATGGGAGTTTGAAGTTAAGGAATGGTTGAGAAACCATCAAAATTTTCGCAAGTCTGATACTCGAAACCAATAACTGGAATGGCCTAGGGGAAAATTACACACACCATTCTAATGGGGCGAGTTTCTACTTTCAGATGCAACAGGAATTTCTCGAAGTCGTCAATCCGTTCGCGAGATATGGGAGTTTGAAGTTAAGGAATGGTTGAGAGACCATCACAATTTTCGCAAGTCTGATACTCGAAACCAATAACCACAAAGGCCTAGGAGAAAGATACACATACCTTTCTAATCGGGCGAGTTTCTACTTTCTGATGCAACAGGAAATAATCGAGTTCGTCAATCCGTTCGCGAGATATGGGAGTTTGAAGTTAAGGAATGCTTGAGAAACCATCAAAATATTCGCAAGTCTGATACTCGAAATCAATAACTACAAAGGCCTAGGGGAAAGATACACATACCTTTCTAATCGGGCGAGTTTCTACTTTCAGATGCAACAGGAATTTCTCGAGCTCGTCAATCCGTTCGCGAGATATGGGAGTTTGAAGTTAAGGAATGGTTGAGAAACCATCAAATTTTTGCAAGTCTGATACTCGAAACTAATAACTGGAATGGCCTAGGGGAAAATTACACACACCATTCTAATGGGGCGAGTTTCTACTTTCAGATGCAACAGGAATTTCTCGAGCTCGTCAATCCGTTCGCGAGATATGGGAGTTTGAAGTTAAGGAATGGTTGAGAAACCACAAAAATTTTCGCAAGTCTGATACTCGAAACCACTAACTGGAACGGCCTAGGGGAAAAGTACACACACCACTGTAATCGGGCCAGTTTCTACTTTCTGATGCAACAGGAAATAATCGAGTTCGTCAATCCGTTCGCGAGATATGGGAGTTTGAAGTTAAGGAATGCTTGAGAAACCATCAAAATATTCGCAAGTCTGATACTCGAAATCAATAACTACAAAGGCCTAGGGGAAAGATACACATACCTTTCTAATCGGGCGAGTTTCTACTTTCAGATGCAACAGGAATTTCTCGAGCTCGTCAATCCGTTCGCGAGATATGGGAGTTTGAAGTTAAGGAATGGTTGAGAAACCATCAAAATTTTCGCAAGTCTGATACTCGAAACTAATAACTGGAATGGCCTAGGGGAAAATTACACACACCATTCTAATGGGACGAGTTTCTACTTTCAGATGCAACAGGAAATTCTCGAAGTCGTCAATCCGTTCGCGAGATGTGGGAGTTTGAAGTTAAGTAATGGTTGAGAGACCATCACAATTTTCGCAAGTCTGATACTCGAAACCAATAACTACTATGGCCTAGGGCAAAAATATACATACCGTTGTAATCGGACGAGTTTCTGCTTTCAGATGCAACAGGAATTTCTCGAGTTCGTCAGTTCGTTCGCGAGATATGGGAGTTTGAAATTAAGGAACGGTTGAGAAAACATCAAAATTTTCGCAAGTCTGATACTTGAAACCAATAACTGGAATGGCCTAGGGGAAAAATACACATACCTTTGTAATCGGGCGAGTTTCTACTTTCAGATGCAACAGGAAATAATCGAGTTCGTCAATCCGTTCGCGAGATATGGGAGTTTGAAGTTAAGGAATGCTTGAGAAACCATCAAAATATTCGCACGTCTGATACTCGAAACCAATAACTACAAAGGCCTAGGAGAAAGATACACATACCTTTCTAATCGGGCGAGTTTCTACTTTCAGATGCAACAGGAATTTCTCGAGCTAGTCAATCCGTTCGCGAGATATGGGAGTTTGAAGTTAAGGAATGGTTGAGAAACCATCAAAATTTTCGCAAGTCTGATACTCGAAACCAATAACTACAAAGCCCTAGGGGAAAAATACACATACCTTTGTAATCGGGCGAGTTTATACTTTCAGATGCAACAGGAATTTCTCGAGCTCGTCAATCCGTTCGCGAGATATGGGAGTTTGAAATTAAGGAACCGTTGAGAAACCATCAAAATTTTCGCAAAACTGATACTCGAAACCAATAACTGGAATGGCCTAGTGGAAAAGTACACGCACCATTGTAATTGGGCGAGTTTCTACTTTCTTATGCAACAGGAAATCCTCGAGTTCGTCAATCCGTTCGCGATATATGGGAGTTTGAAGTTAAGGAATGGTTGAGAGACCATCACAATTTTCGCAAGTCTGATACTCGAAACCAATAACTACTATGGCCTAGGGCAAAAATACACATACCGTTGTAATCGGACGAGTTTCTGCTTTCAGATGCAAGAGGAATTTCTCGTGCTCGTCAATTCGTTCGCGAGATATGGGAGTTTGAAATTAAGGAATGGTTGAGAAACCATCAAAATTTTCGCATGTGTGATACTCGAAACCAATAACTGGAACGGCCTAGGGGAAAAGTACACACACCACTGTAATCGGGCCAGTTTCTACTTTCAAGTGCAACAGGAATTTATCGAGTTCGCCAATCCGTTCGCGAGGTATCGGAGTTTGAAGTTAAGGAATGCTTGAGAAACCATCAAAATATTCGCAAGTCTGAAACTCGAAACCAATAACTACAAAGGCCTAGGAGAAAGATACACATACCTTCCTAATCGGGCGAGTTTCTACTTTCAGATGCATCAGGAATTTCTCGAGCTAGTCAATCCGTTCGCGAGATATGGGAGTTTGAAGTTAAGGAATGGTTGAGAAACCATCAAAATTTTCGCAAGTCTGATACTCGAAACCAATAACTGGAATGGCCTAGGGGAAAATTACACACACCATTCTAATGGGACGAGTTTCTACTTTCAGATGCAACAGGAAATTCTCGAAGTCGTCAATCCGTTCGCGAGATGTGGGAGTTTGAAGTTAAGGAACGGTTGAGAGACCATCACAATTTTCGCAAGTCTGATACTCGAAACCAATAACTACTATGGCCTAGGGCAAAAATATACATACCGTTGTAGTCGGACGAGTTTCTGCTTTCAGATGCAACAGGAATTTCTCGAGTTCGTCAGTTCGTTCGCGAGATATGGGAGTTTGAAATTAAGGAATGGTTGAGAAAACATCAAAATTTTCGCAAGTCTGATACTTGAAACCAATAACTGGAATGGCCTAGGGGAAAAATACACATACCTTTGTAATCGGGCGAGTTTCTACTTTCAGATGCAACAGGAAATAATCGAGTTCGTCAATCCGTTCGCGAGATATGGGAGTTTGAAGTTAAGGAATGCTTGAGAAACCATCAAAATATTCGCACGTCTGATACTCGAAACCAATAACTACAAAGGCCTAGGAGAAAGATACACATACCTTTCTAATCGGGCGAGTTTCTACTTTCAGATGCAACAGGAATTTCTCGAGCTAGTCAATCCGTTCGCGAGATATGGGAGTTTGAAGTTAAGGAATGGTTGAGAAACCATCAAAATTTTCGCAAGTCTGATACTCGAAACCAATAACTACTATGGCCTAGGGCAAAAATACACATACCGTTGTAATCGGGCGAGTTTCTGCTTTCAGATGCAAGAGGAATTTCTCGTGCTCGTCAATTCGTTCGCGAGATATGGGAGTTTGAAATTAAGGAATGGTTGAGAAACCATCAAAATTTTCGCATGTGTGATACTCGAAACCAATAACTGGAATGGCCTAGGGGAAAGGAACACACACCATTGTAATGGGGCGAGTTTCTACTTTCTGATGCAACAGGATTTTCTCGAGTTCGTCAATCCGTTCGCGAGATATGGGAGTTTGAAGTTAAGGAATGGTTGAGAAACCATCAAAATTTTCGCAATTCTGATGCTAGAAACGAATAACTGGAATGACCTAGGGAAAAAGTACACACACCATTGTAATCGGTCGACTTTCTACTTTCAGATGCGACAGGAAATAATCGAGTTCGTCATTCCGTTCGCGAGATATGGGAGTTTGAAGTTAAGGAATGCTTGAGAAACCATCAAAATATTCGCACGTCTGATACTCGAAACCAATAACTACAAAGGCCTAGGAGAAAGATACACATACCTTTCTAATCGGGCGAGTTTCTACTTTCAGATGCAACAGGAATTTCTCGAGCTAGTCAATCCGTTCGCGAGATATGGGAGTTTGAAGTTAAGGAATGGTTGAGAAACCATCAAAATTTTCGCAAGACTGATACTCGAAACCAATAACTGGAATGGCCTAGGGGAAAATTACACACACCATTCTAATGGGGCGAGTTTCTACTTTCAGATGCAACAGGAATTTCTCGAAGTCGTCAATCCGTTCGCGAGATATGGGAGTTTGAAGTTAAGGAATGGTTGAGAGACCATCACAATTTTCGCAAGTCTGATACTCGAAACCAATAACTACTATGGCCTAGGGCAAAAATACACATACCGTTGTAATCGGACGAGTTTCTGCTTTCAGATGCAACAGGAATTTCTCGAGTTCGTCAATTCGTTCGCGATATATGGGAGTTTGAAATTAAGGAACAGTTGAGAAAACATCAAAATTTTCGCAAGTCTGATACTCGAAACCAATAACTGGAATGGCCTAGGGGAAAAATACACATACCTTTGTAATCGGGCGAGTTTCTACTTTCAGATGCAACAGGAAATAATCGAGTTCGTCAATCCGTTCGCGAGATATGGGAGTTTGAAGTTAAGGAATGCTTGAGAAACCATCAAAATATTCGCAAGTCTGATACTCGAAACCAATAACCACAAAGGCCTAGGAGAAAGATACACATACCTTTCTAATCGGGCGAGTTTCTACTTTCAGATGCAACAGGAATTTCTCGAGCTCGTCAATCCGTTCGCGAGATATGGGAGTTTGAAGTTAAGGAATGGTTGAGAAACCATCAAAATTTTCGCAAGTCTGATACTCGAAACCAATAACTGGAATGGCCTAGGGGAAAATTACACACACCATTCTAATGGGGCGAGTTTCTACTTTCAGATGCAACAGGAATTTCTCGAAGTCGTCAATCCGTTCGCGAGATATGGGAGTTTGAAGTTAAGGAATGGTTGAGAGACCATCACAATTTTCGCAAGTCTGATACTCGAAACCAATAACCACAAAGGCCTAGGAGAAAGATACACATACCTTTCTAATCGGGCGAGTTTCTACTTTCTGATGCAACAGGAAATAATCGAGTTCGTCAATCCGTTCGCGAGATATGGGAGTTTGAAGTTAAGGAATGCTTGAGAAACCATCAAAATATTCGCAAGTCTGATACTCGAAATCAATAACTACAAAGGCCTAGGGGAAAGATACACATACCTTTCTAATCGGGCGAGTTTCTACTTTCAGATGCAACAGGAATTTCTCGAGCTCGTCAATCCGTTCGCGAGATATGGGAGTTTGAAGTTAAGGAATGGTTGAGAAACCATCAAAATTTTCGCAAGTCTGATACTCGAAACCAATAACTGGAATGGCCTAGGGGAAAATTACACACACCATTCTAATGGGGCGAGTTTCTACTTTCAGATGCAACAGGAATTTCTCGAGCTCGTCAATCCGTTCGCGAGATATGGGAGTTTGAAGTTAAGGAATGGTTGAGAAACCACAAAAATTTTCGCAAGTCTGATACTCGAAACCAATAACTGGAACGGCCTAGGGGAAAAGTACACACACCACTGTAATCGGGCCAGTTTCTACTTTCAAGTGCAACAGGAATTTATCGAGTTCGCCAATCCGTTCGCGAGGTATCGGAGTTTGAAGTTAAGGAATGCTTGAGAAACCATCAAAATATTCGCAAGTCTGATACTCGAAACCAATAACTACAAAGGCCTAGGAGAAAGATACACATACCTTTCTAATCGGGCGAGTTTCTACTTTCAGATGCAACAGGAATTTCTCGAGCTAGTCAATCCGTTCGCGAGATATGGGAGTTTGAAGTTAAGGAATGGTTGAGAAACCATCAAAATTTTCGCAAGTCTGATACTCGAAACCAATAACTGGAATGGCCTAGGGGAAAATTACACACACCATTCTAATGGGACGAGTTTCTACTTTCAGATGCAACAGGAAATTCTCGAAGTCGTCAATCCGTTCGCGAGATGTGGGAGTTTGAAGTTAAGGAATGGTTGAGAGACCATCACAATTTTCGCAAGTCTGATACTCGAAACCAATAACTACTATGGCCTAGGGCAAAAATATACATACCGTTGTAATCGGACGAGTTTCTGCTTTCAGATGCAACAGGAATTTCTCGAGTTCGTCAGTTCGTTCGCGAGATATGGGAGTTTGAAATTAAGGAACGGTTGAGAAAACATCAAAATTTTCGCAAGTCTGATACTTGAAACCAATAACTGGAATGGCCTAGGGGAAAAATACACATACCTTTGTAATCGGGCGAGTTTCTACTTTCAGATGCAACAGGAAATAATCGAGTTCGTCAATCCGTTCGCGAGATATGGGAGTTTGAAGTTAAGGAATGCTTGAGAAACCATCAAAATATTCGCACGTCTGATACTCGAAACCAATAACTACAAAGGCCTAGGAGAAAGATACACATACCTTTCTAATCGGGCGAGTTTCTACTTTCAGATGCAACAGGAATTTCTCGAGCTAGTCAATCCGTTCGCGAGATATGGGAGTTTGAAGTTAAGGAATGGTTGAGAAACCATCAAAATTTTCGCAAGTCTGATACTCGAAACCAATAACTGGAATGGCCTAGAGGAAAATTACACACACCATTCTAATGGGACGAGTTTCTACTTTCAGATGCAACAGGAATTTCTCGAGCTCGTCAATCCGTTCGCGAGATATGGGAGTTTGAAGTTAAGGAATGGTTGAGAAAGCACAAAAATTTTCGCAAGTCTGATACTCGAAACCAATAACTGGAACGGCCTAGGGGAAAAGTACACACACCATTGTAATCGGGCCAGTTTCTACTTTCAAGTGCAACAGGAATTTCTCGAGTTCGTCAATCCGTTCGCGAGATATGGGAGTTTGAAGTTAAGGAATGCTTGAGAAACCATCAAAATTTTCGCAAGTCTGATACTCGAAACCAATAACTACAAAGCCCTAGGGGAAAAATACACATACCTTTGTAATCGGGCGAGTTTATACTTTCAGATGCAACAGGAATTTCTCGAGCTCGTCAATCCGTTCGCGAGATATGGGAGTTTGAAATTAAGGAACCGTTGAGAAACCATCAAAATTTTCGCAAAACTGATACTCGAAACCAATAACTGGAATGGCCTAGTGGAAAAGTACACGCACCATTGTAATTGGGCGAGTTTCTACTTTCTGATGCAACAGGAAATCCTCGAGTTCGTCAATCCGTTCGCGATATATGGGAGTTTGAAGTTAAGGAATGGTTGAGAGACCATCACAATTTTCGCAAGTCTGATACTCGAAACCAATAACTACTATGGCCTAGGGCAAAAATACACATACCGTTGTAATCGGACGAGTTTCTGCTTTCAGATGCAAGAGGAATTTCTCGTGCTCGTCAATTCGTTCGCGAGATATGGGAGTTTGAAATTAAGGAATGGTTGAGAAACCATCAAAATTTTCGCATGTGTGATACTCGAAACCAATAACTGGAACGGCCTAGGGGAAAAGTACACACACCACTGTAATCGGGCCAGTTTCTACTTTCAAGTGCAACAGGAATTTATCGAGTTCGCCAATCCGTTCGCGAGGTATCGGAGTTTGAAGTTAAGGAATGCTTGAGAAACCATCAAAATATTCGCAAGTCTGATACTCGAAACCAATAACTACAAAGGCCTAGGAGAAAGATACACATACCTTTCTAATCGGGCGAGTTTCTACTTTCAGATGCAACAGGAATTTCTCGAGCTAGTCAATCCGTTCGCGAGATATGGGAGTTTGAAGTTAAGGAATGGTTGAGAAACCATCAAAATTTTCGCAAGTCTGATACTCGAAACCAATAACTGGAATGGCCTAGGGGAAAATTACACACACCATTCTAATGGGACGAGTTTCTACTTTCAGATGCAACAGGAAATTCTCGAAGTCGTCAATCCGTTCGCGAGATGTGGGAGTTTGAAGTTAAGGAATGGTTGAGAGACCATCACAATTTTCGCAAGTCTGATACTCGAAACCAATAACTACTATGGCCTAGGGCAAAAATATACATACCGTTGTAATCGGACGAGTTTCTGCTTTCAGATGCAACAGGAATTTCTCGAGTTCGTCAGTTCGTTCGCGAGATATGGGAGTTTGAAATTAAGGAACGGTTGAGAAAACATCAAAATTTTCGCAAGTCTGATACTTGAAACCAATAACTGGAATGGCCTAGGGGAAAAATACACATACCTTTGTAATCGGGCGAGTTTCTACTTTCAGATGCAACCGGAAATAATCGAGTTCGTCAATCCGTTCGCGAGATATGGGAGTTTGAAGTTAAGGAATGCTTGAGAAACCATCAAAATATTCGCACGTCTGATACTCGAAACCAATAACTACAAAGGCCTAGGAGAAAGATACACATACCTTTCTAATCGGGCGAGTTTCTACTTTCAGATGCAACAGGAATTTCTCGAGCTAGTCAATCCGTTCGCGAGATATGGGAGTTTGAAGTTAAGGAATGGTTGAGAAACCATCAAAATTTTCGCAAGTCTGATACTCGAAACCAATAACTACTATGGCCTAGGGCAAAAATACACATACCGTTGTAATCGGACGAGTTTCTGCTTTCAGATGCAAGAGGAATTTCTCGTGCTCGTCAATTCGTTCGCGAGATATGGGAGTTTGAAATTAAGGAATGGTTGAGAAACCATCAAAATTTTCGCATGTGTGATACTCGAAACCAATAACTGGAATGGCCTAGGGGAAAGGAACACACACCATTGTAATGGGGCGAGTTTCTACTTTCTGATGCAACAGGATTTTCTCGAGTTCGTCAATCCGTTCGCGAGATATGGGAGTTTGAAGTTAAGGAATGGTTGAGAAACCATCAAAATTTTCGCAATTCTGATGCTAGAAACGAATAACTGGAATGACCTAGGGAAAAAGTACACACACCGTTGTAATCGGTCGACTTTCTACTTTCAGATGCGACAGGAAATAATCGAGTTCGTCAATCCGTTCGCGAGATATGGGAGTTTGAAGTTAAGGAATGCTTGAGAAACCATCAAAATATTCGCACGTCTGATACTCGAAACCAATAACTACAAAGGCCTAGGAGAAAGATACACATACCTTTCTAATCGGGCGAGTTTCTACTTTCAGATGCAACAGGAATTCCGCGAGTTCGTCAATCCGTTCGCGAGATATGGGAGTTTGAAGTTAAGGAATGGTTGAGAAACCATCAAAATTTTCGCAATTCTGATGCTAGAAACGAATAACTGGAATGACCTAGGGAAAAAGTACACACACCATTGTAATCGGTCGACTTTCTACTTTCAGATGCGACAGGAAATAATCGAGTTCGTCAATCCGTTCGCGATATATGGGAGTTTGAAGTTAAGGAATGCTTGAGAAACCATCAAAATTTTCGCAAGTCTGATACTCGAAACCAATAACTACAAAGCCCTAGAGGAAAAATACACATAACTTTGTAATCGGGCGGGTTTATACTTTCAGATGCAACAGGAATTTCTCGAGCTCGTCAATCCGTTCGCGAGATATGGGAGTTTAAAGTTAAGGAATGGTTGAGAAACCATCAAAATTTTCGCAAGTCTGATACTCGAAACCAATAAATGGAATAGCCTAGGGGAAAATTACACACACCATTCTAATGGGGCGAGTTTCTACTTTCAGATGCAACAGGAATTTCTCGAGCTCGTCAATCCGTTCGCGAGATATCGGAGTTTGAAGTTAAGGAATGGTTGAGAAACCATCAAAATTTTCGCAAGTCTGATACACGAAACCAATAACTACTACGGCCTAGGGCAAAAATACACATACCGTTGTAATCGGACGAGTTTCTGCTTTCAGATGCAACATGGATTTCTCGAGTTCGTCAGTTCGTTCGCGAGATATGGGAGTTTGAAATTAAGGAACGGTTGAGAAAGCATCAAAATTTTCGCAAGTCTGATACTCGAAACCAATAACTGGAATGGCCTAGGGGAAAAGTACGCACACCATTGTAATGGGGCGTCTTTCTACTTTCAGATGCAACAAGAATTTCTCGAAGTCGTCAATCCGTTCGGGAGATATGGGAGTTTGAAGTTAAGGAATGGTTGAGAGACCATCACAATTTTTGCAAGTCTGATACTCGAAACCAATAACTACTATGGCCTAGGGCAAAAATACACATACCGTTGTAATCGGACGAGTTTCTGCTTTCAGATGCAACAGGAATTTCTCGTGCTCGTCAATTCGTTCGCGAGATATGGGAGTTTGAAATTAAGGAACGGTTGAGAAAACATCAAAATTTTCGCAAGTCTGATACTCGAAACCAATAACTGGAATGGCCTAGGGGAAAAATACACATACCTTTGTAATCGGGCGAGTTTCTACTTTCAGATGCAACAGGAATTTCTCGAGTTCGTCAATTCGTTCGCGAGATATGGGAGTTTGAAATTAAGGAATGGTTGAGAAACCATCAAAATTTTCGCATGTGTGATACTCGAAACCAATAACTACTATGGCCTAGGGGAAAAGTACACACTCCATTGTAATGGGGCGAGTTTCTACCATCAGATGCAACAGGAATTCCGCGAGTTCGTCAATCCGTTCGCGAGATATGGGAGTTTGAAGTTAAGGAATGGTTGAGAAACCATCAAAATTTTCGCAATTCTGATGCTAGAAACGAATATCTGGAATGACCTAGGGAAAAAGTACACACACCATTGTAATCGGTCGACTTTCTACTTTCAGATGCGACAGGAAATAATCGAGTTCGTCAATCCGATCGCGAGATATGGGAGTTTGAAGTTAAGGAATGCTTGAGAAACCATCAAAATTTTCGCAAGTCTGATACTCGAAACCAATAACTACAAAGCCCTAGAGGAAAAATACACATACCTTTGTAATCGGGCGGGTTTATAATTTCAGATGCAACAGGAATTTCTCGAGCTCGTCAATCCGTTCGCGAGATATGGGAGTTTAAAGTTAAGGAATGGTTGAGAAACCATCAAAATTTTCGCAAGTCTGATACTCGAAGCCAATAAATGGAATGGCCTAGGGGAAAATTACACACACCATTCTAATGGGGCGAGTTTCTACTTTCAGATGCAACAGGAATTTCTCGAGCTCGTCAATCCGTTCGCGAGATATCGGAGTTTGAAGTTAAGGAATGGTTGAGAAACCATCAAAATTTTCGCAAGTCTGATACACGAAACCAATAACTACTACGGCCTAGGGCAAAAATACACATACCGTTGTAATCGGACGAGTTTCTGGTGTCAGATGCAACAGGAATTTCTCGAGTTCGTCAGTTCGTTCGCGACATATGGGAGTTTGAAATTAAGGAACGGTTGAGAAACCATCAAAATTTTCGCAAGTCTGATACTCGAAACCAATAACTGGAATGGCCTAGGGGAAAAGTACACACACCATTGTAATGGGGCGTCTTTCTACTTTCAGATGCAACAAGAATTTCTCGAAGTCGTCAATCCGTTCGGGAGATATGGGAGTTTGAAGTTAAGGAATGGTTGAGAGACCATCAAAATATTCGCAAGTCTGATACTCGAAACCAATAACTACAAAGCCCTAGGGGAAAAATACACATACCTTTGTAATCGGGCGAGTTTATACTTTCAGATGCAACAGGAATTTCTCGAGCTCGTCAATCCGTTCGCGAGATATGGGAGTTTGAAATTAAGGAACGGTTGAGAAACCATCAAAATTTTCGCAAAACTGATACTCGAAACCAATAACTGGAATGGCCTGGGGGAAAAGTACACATACCGTTGTAATTGGGCGAGTTTCTGCTGTCAGATGCAACAGGAATTTCTCGAGTTCGTCAATCCGTTCGCGAGATATGGGAGTTTGAAGTTAAGGAATGCTTGAGAAACCATCAAAATTTTCGCTGGTCTGATACTCGAAACCAACAACTGGAATGGCCTAGGGGAAAAGTACACACACCGTTGTATTCGGGCGAGATTCTGCTTTCAGAAGCAATAGGAAATTCTCGAGCTCGTCAATCCGTTCGCGAGATATGGGAGTTGGAAATTAAGGAATGGTTGAGAAACCATCAAAATTTTCGCAAGTCTGATACTCGAAACCAATAACTACAATGGCCTAGGGGAAAAATACACATACCGTTTTAATCGGGCGGGTTTCTACTTTCAGATGCAATAGGAAATTCTCGAGTTCGTCAATCTGTTCGCGAGATATGGAAGTGTGAAGTTAAGGAATGCTTGAGAAACCATCAAAATTTTCGCTGGTCTGATACTCGAAACCAACAACTGGAATGGCCTAGGGGAAAAGTACACACACCGTTGTATTCGGGCGAGATTCTGTTTTCAGATGCAACAGGTATTTCTCGAGTTCGTCAATCCGTTCGCGAGATATGGGAGTTTGAAGTGAAGGAATGGTTGAAAAACCATCAAAATTTTCGCAAGTCACATACTCGAAACCAATAACTACAAAGGCATAGGGGAAAAATGCATATACCTTTGTAATCGGGCGAGTTTCCACTTCCAGATGCAACAGGAATTTCTCGAGTTCGTCATTCCGTTCGCGAGATATGGGAGTTTGAAGTTAAGGAATGGTTGAGAAACCATCAAAATTTTCGCAATTCTGATGCTAGAAACCAATAACTGCAATGGCCTAGGGGAAAAATACACATACCGTTGTAATCGGGCGAGTTTCTGCTTTCAGATGCAAAAGGAAATTCTCGAGTTCGTCAATCCGTTCGCGAGATATGGTAGTTTGAAGTTAAGGAATGGTTGAGAAACCATCAAAATTATCGCAATTCGGATGCTAGAAACGAATAACTGGAATTGCCTAGGGGAAAAGTACACAGACCAATAAAATCGGGCGAGTTACTACTTTCAGATGCGATAGGAAATTCTCGAGTTCGTCATTCCGTTCGCGAGATATGGGAGTTTGAAGTTAAGGAATGGTTGAGAAACCATCACAATTTTCGCAAGTCTGATACTCGAAACCAATAACTACAATGGCCTATGGGAAAAATACACACGCCGTTGTAATCGGGCGAGTTTCTGCTTTCCGATGCAACAGGAATTTCTCGAGTTCGTCAATCCGTTCGCGAGATATGGGTGTTTGAAGTTATGGAATGGTTGAGAAACCATTAAAATTTTCGCAATTCTGATACTCGAAACCAATAACTACTATGGCCTAGGGCAAAAATGCACATACCGTTGAAATCGGGCGAGTTTCTGCTTTCAGATGCAACAGGTATTTCTCGAGTTCGTCAATCCGTTCGCGAGATATGGGAGTTTGAAGTTAAGGAATGCTTGAGAAACCATCAAAATTATCGCAAGTCTGATACTCGAAACAAATAACTACAAAGGCCTAGGGGAAAAATACACCTACCGTTGTAATCGGGCGAGTTTCTGCTTTCAGATGCAATAGGAAATTCTCGAGTTCGTCAATCCGTTCGCGAGATATGGGAGTTTGAAGTGAAGGAATGGTTGAAAAACCATCACAATTTTCGCAAGTCTGATACTCGAAACCAGTAACTACTATGGCCTAGGGCAAAAATACACGTACCGTTGTAATCGGGCGAGTTTCTGCTTTCAGACGCAATAGGAATTTCTCGAGTTCGTCAATTCGTTCGCGAGATATGGGAGTTCGAAGTTAAGGAATGCTTGAGAAACCATCAAAATTATCGCAATTCGGATGCTAGAAACGAATAACTGGAATTGCCTACGGGAAAAGTACACAGACCAATAAAATCGGGCGAGTTACTACTTTCAGATGCAACAGGAATTTCTCGAGTTCGTCATTCCGTTCGCGAGATATGGGAGTTTGAAGTTAAGGAATGGTTGAGAAACCATCACAATTTTCGCAAGTCTGATACTCGAAACCAATAACCACTATGGCCTAGGGCAAAAATACACATACCGTTGTAATCGGATGAGTTTCTGCTTTCAGATGCAATAGGAAATTCTCGAGTTCGTCAATCCGTTCGCAAGATATGAAAGTTTGAAGTTAAGGAATGGTTGAGAAACCATCAAAATTTTCGCAATTCTGATGCTAGAAACCAATAACTACAATGGCCTATGGGAAAAATACACATACCGTTGTAATTGGGCGAGTTTCTGCTGTCAGATGCAACAGGAATTTCTCGAGTTCGTCAATCCGTTCGCGAGATATGGGAGTTTGAAGTTAAGGAATGCTTGAGAAACCATCAAAATTATCGCAAGTCTGATACTCGAAACCAATAACAACAAAGGCCTAGGGGAAAAATACACGTACCGTTGTAATCGGGCGAGTTTCTGCTTTCAGATGCGATAGGAAATTCTCGAGTTCGTCAATCCGTTCGCAAGATATGAAAGTTTGAAGTTAAGGAATGGTTGAGAAACCATTAAAATTTTCGCAATTCTGATGCTAGAAACCAATAACTACAATGGCCTATGGGAAAATTACACACGCCGTTGTAATCGGGCGAGTTTCTGCTTTCCGATGCAACAGGAATTCCTCGAGTTCGTCAATCCGTTCGCGAGATATGGGAGTTTGAAGTTAAGGAATGGTTGTGAGACCATCACAATTTTCGGAAGTCTGATACTCGAAACCAATAACTACAATGGTCTAGGGGAAAATACACATACCGTTGTAATCGGGCGAGTTTCTGCTGTCAGATGCAACAGGAATTTCTCGAGTTCGTCAATTCGTTCGCGAGATATGGGTGTTTGAAGTTAAGGAATGCTTGAGAAACCATCAAAATTATCGCAATTCGGATGCTAGAAACGAATAACTGGAATTGCCTAGGGGAAAAGTACACAGACCAATAAAATCGGGCGAGTTACTACTTTCAGATGCAACAGGAATTTCTCGAGTTCGTCATTCCGTTCGCGAGATATGGGAGTTTGAAGTTAAGGAATAGTTGAGAAACCATCACAATTTTCGCAAGTCTGATACTCGAAACCAATAACCACTATGGCCTAGGGCAAAAATACACATACCGTTGTAATCGGGCGAGTTTCTGCTTTCAGATGCAATAGGAAATTCTCGAGTTCGTCAATCCGTTCGCAAGATATGAAAGTTTGAAGTTAAGGAATGGTTGAGAAACCATCAAAATTTTCGCAATTCTGATGCTAGAAACCAATAACTACAATGGCCTATGGGAAAAATACACATACCGTTGTAATTGGGCGAGTTTCTGCTGTCAGATGCAACAGGAATTTCTCGAGTTCGTCAATCCGTTCGCGAGAAATGGGAGTTTGAAGTTAAGGAATACTTGAGAAACCATCAAAATTATCGCAAGTCTGATACTCGAAACCAAAAACAACAAAGGCCTAGGGGAAAAATACACGTACCGTTGTAATCGGGCGAGTTTCTGCTTTCAGATGCGATAGGAAATTCTCGAGTTCGTCAATCCGTTCGCAAGATATGACAGTTTGAAGTTAAGGAATGGTTGAGAAACTATCAAAATTTTCGCAATTCTGATGCTAGAAACCAATAACTACAATGGCCTATGGGAAAAATACACACGCCGTTGTAATCGGGCGAGTTTCTGCTTTCCGATGCAACAGGAATTTCTCGAGTTCGTCAATCCGTTCGCGAGATATGGGTGTTTGAAGTTATGGAATGGTTGAGAAACCATTAAAATTTTCGCAATTCTGATACTCGAAACCAATAACTACTATGGCCTAGGGCAAAAATGCACATACCGTTGAAATCGGGCGAGTTTCTGCTTTCAGATGCAACAGGTATTTCTCGAGTTCGTCAATCCGTTCGCGAGATATGGGAGTTTGAAGTTAAGGAATGCTTGAGAAACCATCAAAATTATCGCAAGTCTGATACTCGAAACAAATAACTACAAAGGCCTAGGGGAAAAATACACCTACCGTTGTAATCGGGCGAGTTTCTGCTTTCAGATGCAATAGGAAATTCTCGAGTTCGTCAATCCGTTCGCGAGATATGGGAGTTTGAAGTGAAGGAATGGTTGAAAAACCATCACAATTTTCGCAAGTCTGATACTCGAAACCAGTAACTACTATGGCCTAGGGCAAAAATACACGTATCGTTGTAATCGGGCGAGTTTCTGCTTTCAGATGCAATAGGAAATTCTCGAGTTCGTCAATCCGTTCGCGAGATATGGGAGTTTGAAGTCAAGGAATGCTTGAGAAACCATCAAAATTTTCGCAACTCTGATACTCGAAACCAATAACTACAATGGCCTAGGGGGAAAATACACACACCATTGTAATCGTGCGAGTTTCTACTTTCAGATGCAACAGGAATTTCTCGAGTTCGTCATTCCGTTCGCGAGATATGGTAGTTTGAAGTTAAGGAATGGTTGAGAAACCATCCAAATTTTCGCAAGTCTGATACTCGAAACCAATAACTACAATGGCCTAGGGGAAAAATACACATACCGTTGTAATCGGGCGAGTTTCTGCTGTCAGATGCAACAGGAATTTCTCGATTTCGTCAATTCGTTCGCGAGATATGGGTGTTTGAAGTTAAGGAATGCTTGAGAAACCATCAAAATTATCGCAATTCGGATGCTAGAAACGAATAACTGGAATTGCCTATGGGAAAAGTACACAGACCAATAAAATCGGGCGAGTTACTACTTTCAGATGCAACAGGCGTTTCTCGAGTTCGTCATTCCGTTCGCGAGATATGGGAGTTTGAAGTTAAGGAATGGTTGAGAAACCATCACAATCTTCGCAAGTCTGATACTCGAAACCAATAACCACTATGGCCTAGGGCAAAAATACACATACCGTTGTAATCGGGCGAGTTTCTGCTTTCAGATGCAATAGGAAATTCTCGAGTTCGTCAATCCGATCGCGAGATATGGAAGTTTGAAGTTAAGGAATGCTTGAGAAACCATCAAAATTTTCGCTGGTCTGATACTCGAAACCAACAACTGGAGTGGCCTAGGGGAAAAGTACACACACCGTTGTATTCGGGCGAGTTTCTGCTTTCAGAAGCAATAGGAAATTCTCGAGCTCGTCAATCCGTTCGCGAGATATGGGAGTTGGAAATTAAGGAATGGTTGAGAAACCATCAAAATTTTCGCAAGTCTGATACACAAAACCAATAACTACAAAGGCGTAGGGGAAAAATACACATACGGTTGTAATCGGGCGACTTTCTACTTTCTCAGGCAACAGGAATTTCTCGAGTTCGTCAATCCGTTCGCGGGATATGGGAGTTTGAAGTTAAGGAATGGTTGAGAAACAATTAAAATTTTCGCTGGTCTGATACTCGAAACCAATAACTGGAATGGCCTTGGGGAAAAGTACACACACCATTGTAATTGGTCGAGTTTCTGCTTTCAGATGCAACAGGAATTTCTCGAGTTCGTCAATCCGTTCGCGAGATATGGGAGTTTGAAGTTAAAGAATGCTTGAGAAACCATCAAAATTTTCGCAAGTCTGATACTCGAAACCAATAACTACAAAGGCATAGGGGAAAAATGCACATACCTTTGTAACCGGGCGAGTTTCCACTTTCAGATGCAATGGGAATTTCTCGAGTTCGTCATTCCGTTCGCGAGATATGGGGGTTTGAAGGTAAGGAACGGTTGAGAAACCATCAAAATTTTCGCAATTCTGATACTCGCAACCAATAACTACTCTGGCCTAGGGCAAAAATGCCCATACCGTTGAAATCGGGCGAGCTTCTGCTTTCAGATGCAACAGGTATTTCTCGAGTTCGTCAATCCGTTCGCGAGATATGGGAGTTTGAAGTTAAGGAATGCTTGAGAAACCATCAAAATTATCGCAAGTCTGATACTGTAAACAAATAACTACAAAGGCCTAGGGGTAGAATACACGTACCGTTGTAATCGGGCGAGATTCTGCTTTCAGATGCAATAGGAAATTCTCGAGTTCGTCAATCCGTTCGCGAGATATGGGAGTTTCAGGTTAAGGAATGGTTGAAAAACCATCACAATTTTCGCAAGTCTGATACTCGAAACCAATAACTACTATGGCCTAGGGCAAAAATACACGTACCGTTGTAATCGGGCGAGTTTCTGCTTTCAGATGCAATAGGAATTTCTCGAGTTCGTCATTCCGTTCGCGAGATATGGGAGTTTGAAGTTAAGGAATGGTAGAGAAACCATCAAAATTTTCGCAAGTCTCATACTCGAAACCAATAACTACAAAGGCATAGGGGAAAAATGCACATACCTTTGTAATCGGGCGGGTTTCTGCTTTCAGATGCAATAGGAAATTCTCGAGTTCGTCAATCTGTTCGCGAGATATGGAAGTGTGAAGTTAAGGAATGGTTGAGAAACCATCAAAATTTTCGCAAGTCTGATACTGGAAACCAATAACTGGAATGGCCTAGGGGAAAAGTACACATACCATTGTAATCGGGCGAGTTTCTACTTTCAGATGCAACAGGAATTTCTCGAGTTCGTCAATCCGTTCGCGAGATATGGAAGTTTGAAGTTAAGGAATGCTTGAGAAACCGTCAAAATTTTCGCTGGTCTGATACTCGAAACCAACAACTGGAATGGCCTAGGGGAAAAGTACACACACCATTGTAATCGGGCGAGTTTCTGCTTTTAGATGCAATAGGAAATTCTCGAGTTCGTCAATCCGTTCGCGAGATATGGAAGTGTGAAAATAAGGAATGGCTGAGAAACCATCAAAATTTTCGCAAGTCTGTTACACAAAACCAATAACTACAAAGGCGTAGGGGAAAAATACACATACGGTTGTAATCGGGCGACTTTCTACTTTCTCAGGCAACAGGAATTTCTCGAGTTCGTCAATCCGTTCGCGGGATATGGGAGTTTGAAGTTAAGGAATGGTTGAGAAACAATTAAAATTTTCGCTGGTCTGATACTCGAAACCAATAACTGGAATGGCCTTGGGGAAAAGTACACACACCATTGTAATTGGTCGAGTTTCTGCTTTCAGATGCAACAGGAATTTCTCGAGTTCGTCAATCCGTTCGCGAGATATGGGAGTTTGAAGTTAAAGAATGCTTGAGAAACCATCAAAATTTTCGCAAGTCTGATACTCGAAACCAATAACTACAAAGGCATAGGGGAAAAATGCACATACCTTTGTAACCGGGCGAGTTTCCACTTTCAGATGCAATGGGAATTTCTCGAGTTCGTCATTCCGTTCGCGAGATATGGGGGTTTGAAGGTAAGGAACGGTTGAGAAACCATCAAAATTTTCGCAATTCTGATACTCGCAACCAATAACTACTCTGGCCTAGGGCAAAAATGCCCATACCGTTGAAATCGGGCGAGCTTCTGCTTTCAGATGCAACAGGTATTTCTCGAGTTCGTCAATCCGTTCGCGAGATATGGGAGTTTGAAGTTAAGGAATGCTTGAGAAACCATCAAAATTATCGCAAGTCTGATACTGTAAACAAATAACTACAAAGGCCTAGGGGTAGAATACACGTACCGTTGTAATTGGGCGAGATTCTGCTTTCAGATGCAATAGGAAATTCTCGAGTTCGTCAATCCGTTCGCGAGATATGGGAGTTTCAGGTTAAGGAATGGTTGAAAAACCATCACAATTTTCGCAAGTCTGATACTCGAAACCAATAACTACTATGGCCTAGGGCAAAAATACACGTACCGTTGTAATCGGGCGAGTTTCTGCTTTCAGATGCAATAGGAATTTCTCGAGTTCGTCATTCCGTTCGCGAGATATGGGAGTTTGAAGTTAAGGAATGGTAGAGAAACCATCAAAATTTTCGCAAGTCTCATACTCGAAACCAATAACTACAAAGGCATAGGGGAAAAATGCACATACCTTTGTAATCGGGCGAGTTTCCACTTCCAGATGCAACAGGAATTTCTCGAGTTCGTCATTCCGTTCGCGAGATATGGGAGTTTGAAGTTAAGGAATGCTTGAGAAACCATAAAAATTATCGCAATTCGGATGCTAGAAACGAATAACTGGAATTGCCTAGGGGAAAAGTACACAGACCATTAAAATCGGGCGAGTTTCCACTTTCAGATGCAACAGGAATTTCTCGAGTTCGTCATTCAGTTCGCGAGATATGGGAGTTTGAAGTTAAGGAATGGTTGAGAAACCATCACAATTTTCGCAAGTCTGATACTCGAAACCAATAACCACTATGGCCTAGGGGAAAAGTACACACACCGTTGTATTCGGGCGAGTTTCTGCTTTCAGAAGCAATAGGAAATTCTCGAGCTCGTCAATCCGTTCGCGAGATATGGGAGTTTGAAGATAAGGAATGGTTGAAAAACCATCACAATTTTCGCAAGTCTGATACTCGAAACCAATAACTACTATGGCCTAGGGCAAAAATACACGTACCGTTGTAATCGGGCGAGTTTCTGCTTTCAGACGCAATAGGAATTTCTCGAGTTCGTCAATTCGTTCGCGAGATATGGGAGTTCGAAGTTAAGGAATGCTTGAGAAACCATCAAAATTATCGCAATTCGGATGCTAGAAACGAATAACTGGGATTACCTAGGGGAAAAGTACACAGACCATTAAAATCGGGCGAGTTACTACTTTCAGATGCAACAGGAATTTCTCGAGTTCGTCATTCCGTTCGCGAGATATGGGAGTTTGAAGTTAAGGAATGGTTGAGAAACCATCAAAATTTTCGCAAGTCTCATACTCGAAACCAATAACTACAAAGGCATAGGGGAAAAATGCACATACCTTTGTAATCGGGCGAGTTACTACTTTCAGATACAACAGGAATTTCACGAGTTCGTCAATGCGTTCGCGAGATATGGGAGTTTGAAGTTAAGGAATGGTTTAGAAACCATCACAATTTTCGCAAGTCTGATACTCGAAACCAATAACCAATATGGCCTAGGGCAAAAATACACATTCCGTTGTAATCGGGCGAGCTTCTGCTTTCTGATGCAATAGGAAATTCTCGAGTTCGGCAATCCTTTCGCGAGATATGGGAGTGTGAAGTTAAGGAATGGTTGAGAAACCATCAAAATTTTCGCAAGTCTGATACTCGAAACCAATAACTACAAATGTCTAGGGGAAAAAGACACATACGATTGTAATCGGGCGAGTTTCTACTTCCAGATACAACAGGAATTTCACGAGTTCGTCAATGCGTTCGCGAGATATGGGAGTTTGATATTAAGGAATGCTTGAGAAACCATCAAAATTTTCGCTGGTCTGATACTCGAAACCAATAACTGGAATGGCCTAGGGGAAAAGTACACACACCATTGTAATCGGTCGAGTTTCCACTTTCATATACAACAGGAATTTCTCGAGTTCGTCAATCCGTTCGCGAGATATGGGAGTTTGAAGTTAAGGAATGTTTGAGAAACCATCAAAATTTTCGCTGGTCTCATACTCGAAATCAATAACTGGAATGGCCTAGGGGAAAAGTACACACACCATTGTAATCGGGAGAGTTTCTACTTTCAGATGCAACAGGAATTTCTCGAGTTCGTCAATCCGTTCGCGAGATATGGGAGTTTGAAGCTAAGGAACGGTTGAGAAACCATAAAAATTTTCGCTGGTCTCATACTCGAAATCAATAACTGGAATGGCCTAGGGGAAAAGTACACATACCGTTGTTATCGGGCGACTTTCTACTTTCACATGCAACAGGAATATCTCGAGTTCGTCAATCCGTTCGCGAGATATGGGAGTTTGAAGTTAAGGAATGGTTGAGAAACCATCACAATTTTCGCAAGTCTGATACTCGAAACCAATAACTACAAAGGCCTAGGGGGAAAACACACATATCTTTGTAATCGGGCGAGTTCCTACTTTCAGATGCAACAGGAATTTCTCGAGTTCGTCAATCCGTCCGCGAGATATGGGAGTTTGAAGTTAAGGAATGGTTGAGAAACCATCACAATTTTCGCAAGTCTGATACTCGAAACCAATAACTGGAATGGCCTAGGGGAAAAGTACACATACCGTTGTTATCGGGCGACTTTCTACTTTCACATGCAACAGGAATATCTCGAGTTCGTCAATCCGTTCGCGAGATATGGGAGTTTGAAGTTAAGGAATGGTTGAGAAACCATCAAAATTTTCGCAAGTCTGATACTCGAAACCAATAACTGGAATGGCCTAGGGGAAAAGTACACATACCGTTGTTATCGGGCGACTTTCTACTTTCACATGCAACAGGAATAACTCGAGTTCGTCAATCCGTTCGCGAGATATGGGAGTTTGAAGTTAAGGAATGGTTGAGAAACCATCAAAATTTTCGCAAGTCTGATACTCGAAACCCATAACTACAATGGCCTAGGGGAAAAATACACATACCGTTGTAATCGGGCGAGTTTCTGATTTCAGATGCAATAGGAAATTCTCGAGTTCGTCAATCCGTTCGCGTGATATGGGAGTTTGAAGTTAAAGAATGCTTGAGAAACCATCAAAATTTTCGCTGGTCTGATACTCGAAACCAATTACTACAATGGCCTAGGGGAAAAATACACATACCGTTGTAATCGGGCGCGTTTCTACTTTCAGATGCAACAGCAATTTCTCGAGTTCGTCAATCCGTTCGCGAGATATGGGAGTTTGAAGTTAAGGAATGGTTGAGAAACCATCAAAACTTTCGCAAGTCTGATACTCGAAACCAATAACTACAATGGCCTAGGGGGAAAACACACATATCTTTGTAATCGGGCGAGTTTCTGCTTTCAGATGCAATTGCAAATTCTCGAGTTCGTCAATCCGTTCGCGAGATATGGGAGCTTGAAGCTAAGGAATGGTTGAGAAAACATCAAAATTTTCGCAATTCTGATACTCGAAACCAATAACTACAAATGCCTAGGGGAAAAATACACATACCATTTGATCGGGCGAGATTCTACTTTCACATGCAACAGGAATTTCTCGAGTTCGTCAATGCGTTCGCGAGATATGCGAGTTTGAAGTTAAGGAATGGTTGAGAAACCATCAAAATTTTCGCAATTCTGATACTCGAAACCAATAACTACAAATGCCAAGGGGTAAAATACACATACCGTTGTAATCGGGCGAGTTTCTACTTTCAGATGCAACAGGAATTTCTCGAGTTCGTCAATCCGTTCGCTAGATATGGGAGTTTGAAGTTGAGGAATGGTTGAGAAACCATCAAAATTTTCGCAAGTCTGATACTCGAAACCAATAACTGGAATGGCCTAGGGGAAAAATACACATACCGTTGTAATCGGGCGAGTTTCTACTTTCTGATGCAACAGGAATTTCCCGAGTTCGTCAATCCGTTCGCGGGATATGGGAATTTGAAGTTAAAGAATGGTTGAGACACCATCATAATTTTCGCTGGTCTGATACTCGAAACCAATAACTGGTAGGGCCTAGGGGAAAAGTTCACACACCATTGCAATCGGGCGAGTTTCTACTTTCAGACGCAACAGGAATTTCTCGAGTTCGTCATTCCGTTCGCGAGATATGGGAGTTTGAAGTTAAGGAATGGTTGAGAAACCATCAAAATTTTCGCAAGTCTGATACTCGAAACCAATAAATACAAAGGCCTAGGGGAAAACACACATATCTTTGTAATCGGGCGTGTTTCTACTTTCAGATGCAACAGGAATTTCTCGAGTTCGTCAATCCGTTCGCGAGATATGGGAGTTTGAAGTTAAGGAATGGTTGAGAAACCATCACAATTTTCGCAAGTCTGATACTCGAAATCAATAACTACTATGGCCTAGGGGAAAAGTACACACACCATTGCAATCGGGCGAGTTTCTACTTTCAGACGCAACAGGAATTTCTCGAGTTCGTCAATCCGTTCGCGAGATATGGGAGTTTGAAATTAAGGAATGGTTGAGAAACCATCAAAATTTTCGCAAGTCTGATACGCGAAACCAATAACTACAATGGCCTAGGGGAAAAATACAGATACCGTTGTAATCGGGCGAGTTTCTGCATTCAGATGCAATAGGAAATTCTCGAGTTCGTCAATCCGTTCGCGAGATATGGGAGTTTGAAGTTAAGGAATGGTTGACAAACCATCATAATTTTCGCTGGTCTGATACTCGAAACCAATAGCTACAATGACCTAGGGGAAAAATACACATACCGTTGTATTCGGGCACATTTCTACTTTCAGATGCAACAGGAATTTCCCGAGTTCGTCAATCCGTTCGCGGGATATGGGAATTTGAAGTTAAAGAATGGTTGAGACACCATCATAATTTTCGCTGGTCTGATACTCGAAACCAATAACTGGTAGGGCCTAGGGGAAAAGTACACACACCATTGCAATCGGGCGAGTTTCTACTTTCAGACGCAACACAAATTTCTCGAGTTCGTCATTCCGTTCGCGAGATATGGGAGTTTGAAGTTAAGGAATGGTTGAGAAACCATCAAAATTTTCGCAAGTCTGATACTCGAAACCAATAAATACAAAGGCCTAGGGGAAAACACACATATCTTTGTAATCGGGCGTGTTTCTACTTTCAGATGCAACAGGAATTTCTCGAGTTCGTCAATCCGTTCGCGAGATATGGGAGTTTGAAGTTAAGGAATGGTTGAGAAACCATCACAATTTTCGCAAGTCTGATACTCGAAATCAATAACTACTATGGCCTAGGGGAAAAGTACACACACCATTGCAATCGGGCGAGTTTCTACTTTCAGACGCAACAGGAATTTCTCGATTTCGTCAATCCGTTCGCGAGATATGGGAGTTTGAAATTAAGGAATGGTTGAGAAACCATCAAAATTTTCGCAAGTCTGATACGCGAAACCAATAACTACAATGGCCTAGGGGAAAAATACAGATACCGTTGTAATCGGGCGAGTTTCTGCATTCAGATGCAATAGGAAATTCTCGAGTTCGTCAATCCGTTCGCGAGATATGGGAGTTTGAAGTTAAGGAATGGTTGACAAACCATCATAATTTTCGCTGGTCTGATACTCGAAACCAATAGCTACAAAGACCTAGGGGAAAAATACACATACCGTTGTATTCGGGCACATTTCTACTTTCAGATGCAACAGGAATTTCGCGAGTTCGTCAATCCGTTCGCGAGATATGGGAGTTTGAAGTTAAGGAATGGTTGAGAAACCATCAAAATTTTCGCAAGTCTGATACTCGAAACCAATAACCACAAAGGCCTAGGGGGAAAACACACATATCTTTGTAATCGGGCGAGTTTCTACTTTCAGATGCAACAGGAATTTCTCGAGTTCGTCAATCCGTTCGCGAGATATGGGAGTTTGAAGTTAAGGAATGGTTGAGAAACCATCAAAATTTTCGCAAGCCTGATACTCGAAACCAATAACTACAATGGCCTAGGGGAAAAATACACATACCGTTGTAATCGGGCGAGTTCCTACTTTCAGATGCAACAGGAATTTCTCGAGTTCGTCAATCCGTTCGCGAGATATGGGAGTTTGAAGTTGAGGAATGGTTGAGAAACCATCAAAATTTTCGCAAGTCTGATACTCGAATCCAAGAACTACTATTGCCTAGGGCAAAAATACACATACCGTTGTAATCGGGCGAGTTTCTGCTTTCAGATGCAATAGGAAATTCTCGAGTTCGTCAATCCGTTCGCGAGATATGGGAGTTTGAAGTTAAGGAATGGTTGAGAAACCATCAAAATTTTCGCAAGTCTGATACTCGAAACCAATAACTGGAATGGCCTAGGGGAAAAGTACACACACCATTGCAATCGGGCGAGTTTCTACTTTCAGATACAACAGGAATTTCACGAGTTCGTCAATGCGTTCGCGAGATATGGGAGTTTGAAGTTAAGGAATGGTTTAGAAACCATCACAATTTTCGCAAGTCTGATACTCGAAACCAATAACCAATATGGCCTAGGGCAAAAATACACATTCCGTTGTAATCGGGCGAGCTTCTGCTTTCTGATGCAATAGGAAATTCTCGAGTTCGGCAATCCTTTCGCGAGATATGGGAGTGTGAAGTTAAGGAATGGTTGAGAAACCATCAAAATTTTCGCAAGTCTGATACTCGAAACCAATAACTACAAATGTCTAGGGGAAAAAGACACATACGATTGTAATCGGGCGAGTTTCTACTTCCAGATACAACAGGAATTTCACGAGTTCGTCAATGCGTTCGCGAGATATGGGAGTTTGATATTAAGGAATGCTTGAGAAACCATCAAAATTTTCGCTGGTCTGATACTCGAAACCAATAACTGGAATGGCCTAGGGGAAAAGTACACACACCATTGTAATCGGTCGAGTTTCCACTTTCATATACAACAGGAATTTCTCGAGTTCGTCAATCCGTTCGCGAGATATGGGAGTTTGAAGTTAAGGAATGTTTGAGAAACCATCAAAATTTTCGCAAGTCTGATACTCGAAACCAATAACTACAAATGCCTAGGGGAAAAATACACATACCGTTGTAATCGGGCGAGATTCTACTTTCACATGCAACAGGAATTTCTCGCGTTCGTCAATCCGTTCGCGAGATATGGGAGGTTGAAGTTAAGGAATGGTTGAGAAACCATCAAAATTTTCGCATGTCTGATACTCGAAACCAATAACGGGAATGGCCTGGGGGAAAAGTACACACACCATTGTAATCGGGCGAGTTTCTACTTTCAGATGCAACAGGATTTTCTCGAGTTCGATAATCCGTTCGCGAGATATGGGAATTTGAGTTAAGGAATGGTTGAGAAACCATCAAAATTTTCGCTGGTCTCATACTCGAAATCAATAACTGGAATGGCCTAGGGGAAAAGTACACACACCATTGTAATCGGGAGAGTTTCTACTTTCAGATGCAACAGGAATTTCTCGAGTTCGTCAATCCGTTCGCGAGATATGGGAGTTTGAAGCTAAGGAACGGTTGAGAAACCATAAAAATTTTCGCAAGTCTGATACTCGAAACCAATAACTACAAAGGCCTAGGGGGAAAACACACATATCTTTGTAATCGGGCGAGTTCCTACTTTCAGATGCAACAGGAATTTCTCGAGTTCGTCAATCCGTCCGCGAGATATGGGAGTTTGAAGTTAAGGAATGGTTGAGAAACCATCACAATTTTCGCAAGTCTGATACTCGAAACCAATAACTGGAATGGCCTAGGGGAAAAGTACACATACCGTTGTTATCGGGCGACTTTCTACTTTCACATGCAACAGGAATATCTCGAGTTCGTCAATCCGTTCGCGAGATATGGGAGTTTGAAGTTAAGGAATGGTTGAGAAACCATCAAAATTTTCGCAAGTCTGATACTCGAAACCCATAACTACAATGGCCTAGGGGAAAAATACACATACCGTTGTAATCGGGCGAGTTTCTGATTTCAGATGCAATAGGAAATTCTCGAGTTCGTCAATCCGTTCGCGTGATATGGGAGTTTGAAGTTAAAGAATGCTTGAGAAACCATCAAAATTTTCGCTGGTCTGATACTCGAAACCAATTACTACAATGGCCTAGGGGAAAAATACACATACCGTTGTAATCGGGCGCGTTTCTACTTTCAGATGCAACAGCAATTTCTCGAGTTCGTCAATCCGTTCGCGAGATATGGGAGTTTGAAGTTAAGGAATGGTTGAGAAACCATCAAAACCTTCGCAAGTCTGATACTCGAAACCAATAACTACAATGGCCTAGGGGGAAAACACACATATCTTTGTTATCGGGCGAGTTTCTGCTTTCAGATGCAATTGCAAATTCTCGAGTTCGTCAATCCGTTCGCGAGATATGGGAGCTTGAAGCTAAGGAATGGTTGAGAAAACATCAAAATTTTCGCAATTCTGATACTCGAAACCAATAACTACAAATGCCTAGGGGAAAAATACACATACCATTTGATCGGGCGAGATTCTACTTTCACATGCAACAGGAATTTCTCGAGTTCGTCAATGCGTTCGCGAGATATGCGAGTTTGAAGTTAAGGAATGGTTGAGAAACCATCAAAATTTTCGCAATTCTGATACTCGAAACCAATAACTACAAATGCCAAGGGGAAAAATACACATACCGTTGTAATCGGGCGAGTTTCTACTTTCAGATGCAACAGGAATTTCTCGAGTTCGTCAATCCGTTCGCTAGATATGGGAGTTTGAAGTTGAGGAATGGTTGAGAAACCATCAAAATTTTCGCAAGTCTGATACTCGAAACCAATAACTGGAATGGCCTAGGGGAAAAATACACATACCGTTGTAATCGGGCGAGTTTCTACTTTCTGATGCAACAGGAATTTCCCGAGTTCGTCAATCCGTTCGCGGGATATGGGAATTTGAAGTTAAAGAATGGTTGAGACACCATCATAATTTTCGCTGGTCTGATACTCGAAACCAATAACTGGTAGGGCCTAGGGGAAAAGTACACACACCATTGCAATCGGGCGAGTTTCTACTTTCAGACGCAACAGGAATTTCTCGAGTTCGTCATTCCGTTCGCGAGATATGGGAGTTTGAAGTTAAGGAATGGTTGAGAAACCATCAAAATTTTCGCAAGTCTGATACGCGAAACCAATAACTACAATGGCCTAGGGGAAAAATACAGATACCGTTGTAATCGGGCGAGTTTCTGCATTCAGATGCAATAGGAAATTCTCGAGTTCGTCAATCCGTTCGCGAGATATGGGAGTTTGAAGTTAAGGAATGGTTGACAAACCATCATAATTTTCGCTGGTCTGATACTCGAAACCAATAGCTACAATGACCTAGGGGAAAAATACACATACCGTTGTATTCGGGCACATTTCTACTTTCAGATGCAACAGGAATTTCCCGAGTTCGTCATTCCGTTCGCGGGATATGGGAATTTGAAGTTAAAGAATGGTTGAGACACCATCATAATTTTCGCTGGTCTGATACTCGAAACCAATAACTGGTAGGGCCTAGGGGAAAAGTACACACACCATTGCAATCGGGCGAGTTTCTACTTTCAGACGCAACAGGAATTTCTCGAGTTCGTCATTCCGTTCGCGAGATATGGGAGTTTGAAGTTAAGGAATGGTTGAGAAACCATCAAAATTTTCGCAAGTCTGATACTCGAAACCAATAAATACAAAGGCCTAGGGGAAAACACACATATCTTTGTAATCGGGCGTGTTTCTACTTTCAGATGCAACAGGAATTTCTCGAGTTCGTCAATCCGTTCGCGAGATATGGGAGTTTGAAGTTAAGGAATGGTTGAGAAACCATCACAATTTTCGCAAGTCTGATACTCGAAATCAATAACTACTATGGCCTAGGGGAAAAGTACACACACCATTGCAATCGGGCGAGTTTCTACTTTCAGACGCAACAGGAATTTCTCGAGTTCGTCAATCCGTTCGCGAGATATGGGAGTTTGAAATTAAGGAATGGTTGAGAAACCATCAAAATTTTCGCAAGTCTGATACGCGAAACCAATAACTACAATGGCCTAGGGGAAAAATACAGATACCGTTGTAATCGGGCGAGTTTCTGCATTCAGATGCAATAGGAAATTCTCGAGTTCGTCAATCCGTTCGCGAGATATGGGAGTTTGAAGTTAAGGAATGGTTGACAAACCATCATAATTTTCGCTGGTCTGATACTCGAAACCAATAGCTACAAAGACCTAGGGGAAAAATACACATACCGTTGTATTCGGGCACATTTCTACTTTCAGATGCAACAGGAATTTCGCGAGTTCGTCAATCCGTTCGCGAGATATGGGAGTTTGAAGTTAAGGAATGGTTGAGAAACCATCAAAATTTTCGCAAGTCTGATACTCGAAACCAATAACCACAAAGGCCTAGGGGGAAAACACACATATCTTTGTAATCGGGCGAGTTTCTACTTTCAGATGCAACAGGAATTTCTCGATTTCTTCAATCCGTTCGCGAGATATGGGAGTTTGAAGTTGAGGAATGGTTGAGAAACCATCAAAATTTTCGCAAGTCTGATACTCGAAACCAATAACTGGAATGGCCTAGGGGAAAAATACACATACCGTTGTAATCGGGCGAGTTTCTACTTTCTGATGCAACAGGAATTTCCCGAGTTCGTCAATCCGTTCGCGGGATATGGGAATTTGAAGTTAAAGAATGGTTGAGACACCATCATAATTTTCGCTGGTCTGATACTCGAAACCAATAACTGGAAGGGCCTAGGGGAAAAGTACACACACCATTGCAATCGGGCGAGTTTCTACTTTCAGACGCAACAGGAATTTCTCGAGTTCGTCAATCCGTTCGCGAGATATGGGAGTTTGAAGTTAAGGAATGGTTGAGAAACCATCAAAATTTTCGCAAGTCTGATACTCGAAACCAATAAATACAAAGGCCTAGGGGAAAACACACATATCTTTGTAATCGGGCGTGTTTCTACTTTCAGATGCAACAGGAATTTCTCGAGTTCGTCAATCCGTTCGCGAGATATGGGAGTTTGAAGTTAAGGAATGGTTGAGAAACCATCACAATTTGCGCAAGTCTGATACTCGAAATCAATAACTACTATGGCCTAGGGGAAAAATACACATACCCTTGTAATCGGGCGAGTTTCTGCTTTCAGATGCAATAGGAAATTCTCGAGTTCGTCAATCCGTTCGCGAGATATGGGAGTTTGAAATTAAGGAATGGTTGAGAAACCATCAAAATTTTCGCAAGTCTGATACTCGAAACCAATAACTGGAATGGCCTAGGGGAAAAGTACACATACCGTTGTAATCGGGCGCCTTTCTACTTTCACATGCAACAGGAATATCTCGAGTTCGTCAATCCGTTCGCGAGATATGGGAGTTTGAAGTTAAGGAATGGTTGAGAAACCATCAAAATTTTCGCAAGTCTAATACTCGAAAACAATAACTAGAAAGGCCTAGGGGAAAAATACACATACCGTTGTAATCGGGCGAGTTTCTACTTCCACATGCAACAGGAATTTCTCGAGTTCGTCTATCCGTTCGCGAGATATGGAAGTTTGAAGTTAAGGAATGCTTGAGAAACCATCCAAATTTTCGCTGGTCTGATACTCGAAACCAATTACTACAATGGCCTAGTGGAAAACACACATATCTTTGTAATCGGGCGAGTTTCTGCTTTCAGATGCAATAGGAAATTCTCGAGTTCGTCAATCCGTTCGCGAGATATGGGAGTTTGAAGTTAAGGAATGGTTGAGAAACCATCAAAATTTTCGCAAGTCTGATACTCGAAACCAATAACTACAAATGCCTAGGGGAAAGATACACATACCATTTGATCGGGCGAGATTCTACTTTCACATGCAACAGGAATTTCTCGAGTTCGTCAATGCGTTCGCGAGATATGGGAGTTTGAAGTTAAGGAATGGTTGAGAAATCATCAAAATTTTCGCAAGTCTGATACTCGAAACCAATAACTGGAATGGCCTAGGGGTAAAGTACACATACCGTTGTAATCGGGCGAGTTTCTACTTTCAGATACAACAGGAATTTGTCGAGTTCGTCAATCCGTTCGCGAGATATGGGAGTTTGAAGTTAAGGAATGGTTGAGAAACCATCAAAATTTTCGCAAGTCTGATACTCGAAACCAATAACTACTATGGCCTAGGGCAAAAATACACATACCGTAGTAATCGGGCGAGTTTCTGCTTTCAGATGCAATAGGAAATCCTCGAGTTCGTCAATCCGTTCGCGAGATATGGAAGTTTGAAGTTAAGGAATGATTGAGAAACCAACAAAATTTTCGCTGGTCTGATACTCGAAACCAATAACTCGAATGGCCTAGGGGAAAAGTACACACACCATTGTAATCGGGCGAGTTTCTGCTTTCTGATGCCATAAGGAAATTCTCGAGTTCGGCAATCCGTTCGCGAGATATGGGAGTGTTAAGTTAAGGAATGGTTGAGAAACCATCACAATTTTCGAATGTCTGATACTCGAAACCAATAACTACCACGGCCCAGGGCAAAAATACACATACCGTTGTAATCGGGCGAGTTTCTGCTTTCAGGTGCAACAGGAATTTCTCGAGTTCGTCAATCTGTTCGCGAGATATGGAAGTTTGAAGTTAAGGAATGTTTGAGAAACCATCAAAATTTTCGCAAGTCTGATACTCGAAACCAATAACTACAAAGGCCTAGAGGAAAAATACTGATATCATTGTAATCGGGCGAGTTTCTACTTTCAGATGCAACAGGAATTTGTCGAGTTCGTCAATCCGTTCGCGAGATATGGGAGTTTGAAGTTAAGGAATGTTTGAGAAACCATCAAAATTTTCGCAAGTCTGATACTCGAAACCAATAACTGGAATGGCCTAGAAGAAAAATACACATACCGTTGTTATCGGGCGAGTTTCTGCTATCAGATGCAATAGGAAATTCTCGAGTTCGTCAATCCGTTCGCGAGATATGGAAGTGTGAAAATAAGGAATGGTTGAGAAACCATCAAAATTTTCGCAAGTCTGATACTCGAAACCAATAACTGGAATGGCATAGGGGAAAAGTACACATACCATTGTAATCGGGCGATTTTCTACTTTCCGATGCAACAGGAATTTCTCGAGTTCGTCACCCCGTTCGCGAGATATGGGAGTTTGAAGTTAAGGAATGGTTGAGAAACCATCAAAATTTTCGCAAGTCTGATACTCGAAACCAATAACTACAAAGGCCTAGGGGGGAAACACACATATCTTTGTAATCGGGCGAGTTTCTAATTTCAGATGCAATAGGAATTTCTAGCGTTCGTCAATCCGTTCGCGGGATATGGGAGTTTGAAGTTAAGGGATGGTTGAGAAACCATCAAAATTTTCGCATGTCTGATACTCGAAACCAATAACTGGAATGGCCTAGGGGAAAAGTACACATACCGTTGCAATCGGGCGACTTTCTACTTTCACATGCAACAGGAATTTCTCGAGTTCGTCAATCCGTTCGCGAGATATGGGAGTTTGAAGTTAAGGAATGGTTGAGAAACCATCAAAATTTTCGCAAGTCTGATACTCGAAACCAATAACTACAATGGCCTAGGGGAAAAATACACATACCGTTGTAATCGGGCGAGTTTCTGCTTTCAGATGCAATAGGAAATTCTCGAGTTGGTCAATCCGTTCGCGAGATATGGAAGTGTGAATTTAAGGAATGGTTGAGAAACCATCAAAATTTTCGCAAGTCTGATACTCGAAACCAATAACTGGAATGGCCTAGGGGAAAAGTACACATACCATTGTAGTCGGGCGAGTCTCTACTTTCAGATGCAACAGGAATTTCTCGAGTTCGTCAATCCGTTCGCGAGATATGGGAGTTTGAAGATAAGGAATGGTTGAGAAACCATCAAAATTTTCGCAAGTCTGATACTCGAAACCAATACCTACAATGGCCTAGGGGAAAAATACACATACCGTTGTAATCGGGCGAGTTTCTGCTTTCAGATGCAATAGGAAATTCTCGAGTTGGTCAATCCGTTCGCGAGATATGGAAGTGTGAATTTAAGGAATGGTTGAGAAACCATCAAAATTTTCGCATGTCTGATACTCGAAACCAATAACTGGAATGGCATAGGGGAAAAGTACACATACCATTGTAATCGGGCGAGTTTCTACTTTCAGATGCAACAGGAATTTCTCGAGTTCGTCAATCCGTTCGCGAGAAATGGGAGTTTGAAGTTAAGGAATGGTTGAGAAACCATCAAAATTTTCGCTGGTCTGATACTCGAAACCAATAACTCGAATGGCCTAGGGGAAAAGTACACACACCATTGTAATCGGGCGAGCTTCTGCTTTCTGATGCCATAAGAAATTCTCGAGTTCGGCAATCCGTTTGCGAGATATGGGAGTTTGAAGTTAAGGGATGGTTGAGAAACCATCAAAATTTTCGCAAGTCTGATACTCGAAACCAATAACTGGAATGGCCTAGGGGAAAAATACACATACCGTTGTAATCGGGCGAGTTTCTGCTTTCAGATGCAATAGGAAATTCTCGAGTTGGTCAATCCGTTCGCGAGATATGGAAGTGTGAATTTAAGGAATGGTTGAGAAACCATCAAAATTTTTGAAAGTCTGATACTCGAAACCAATAACTACAAAGGCCTAGGGGAAAAGTACACATACCGTTATAATCGGGCGAGTTTCTAATTTCAGATGCAACAGGAATTTCTCGAGTTCGTCAATCCGTTCGCGAGATATGGGAGTTTGAAGTTAAGGAATGGTTGAGAAACCATCACAATTTTCGAAAGTCTGATACTCGAAACCAATAACTACCACGGCCCAGGGCAAAAATACACATACCGTTGTAATCGGGCGAGTTTCTGCTTTCAGATGCAATAGGAAATTCCCGAGTTCGTCAATCCGTTCGCGAGATATGGGAGTTGGAAGTTAAGCAATGGTTGCGAAATCATCAAAGTTTTCGCAAGTCTGATACTCGAATCCAATAACTACACTGGCCTAGGGCAAAAATACACATACCGTTGTAATCGGGCGAGTTTCTACTTTCAGATGCAACAGGAATTTGTCGAGTTCGTCAATCCGTTCGCGAGATATGGGAGTTTGAAGTTAAGGAATGTTTGAGAAACCATCAAAATTTTCGCAAGTCTGATACTCGAAACCAATAACTGGAATGGCCTAGAAGAAAAATACACATACCGTTGTTATCGGGCGAGTTTCTGCTATCAGATGCAATAGGAAATTCTCGAGTTCGTCAATCCGTTCGCGAGATATGGAAGTGTGAAAATAAGGAATGGTTGAGAAACCATCAAAATTTTCGCAAGTCTGATACTCGAAACCAATAACTGGAATGGCATAGGGGAAAAGTACACATACCATTGTAATCGGGCGATTTTCTACTTTCCGATGCAACAGGAATTTCTCGAGTTCGTCACCCCGTTCGCGAGATATGGGAGTTTGAAGTTAAGGAATGGTTGAGAAACCATCAAAATTTTCGCAAGTCTGATACTCGAAACCAATAACTACAAAGGCCTAGGGGGGAAACACACATATCTTTGTAATCGGGCGAGTTTCTAATTTCAGATGCAATAGGAATTTCTAGCGTTCGTCAATCCGTTCGCGGGATATGGGAGTTTGAAGTTAAGGGATGGTTGAGAAACCATCAAAATTTTCGCATGTCTGATACTCGAAACCAATAACTGGAATGGCCTAGGGGAAAAGTACACATACCGTTGCAATCGGGCGACTTTCTACTTTCACATGCAACAGGAATTTCTCGAGTTCGTCAATCCGTTCGCGAGATATGGGAGTTTGAAGTTAAGGAATGGTTGAGAAACCATCAAAATTTTCGCAAGTCTGATACTCGAAACCAATAACTACAATGGCCTAGGGGAAAAATACACATACCGTTGTAATCGGGCGAGTTTCTGCTTTCAGATGCAATAGGAAATTCTCGAGTTGGTCAATCCGTTCGCGAGATATGGAAGTGTGAATTTAAGGAATGGTTGAGAAACCATCAAAATTTTCGCAAGTCTGATACTCGAAACCAATAACTGGAATGGCCTAGGGGAAAAGTACACATACCATTGTAGTCGGGCGAGTCTCTACTTTCAGATGCAACAGGAATTTCTCGAGTTCGTCAATCCGTTCGCGAGATATGGGAGTTTGAAGATAAGGAATGGTTGAGAAACCATCAAAATTTTCGCAAGTCTGATACTCGAAACCAATACCTACAATGGCCTAGGGGAAAAATACACATACCGTTGTAATCGGGCGAGTTTCTGCTTTCAGATGCAATAGGAAATTCTCGAGTTGGTCAATCCGTTCGCGAGATATGGAAGTGTGAATTTAAGGAATGGTTGAGAAACCATCAAAATTTTCGCAAGTCTGATACTCGAAACCAATAACTGGAATGGCATAGGGGAAAAGTACACATACCATTGTAATCGGGCGAGTTTCTACTTTCAGATGCAACAGGAATTTCTCGAGTTCGTCAATCCGTTCGCGAGAAATGGGAGTTTGAAGTTAAGGAATGGTTGAGAAACCATCAAAATTTTCGCTGGTCTGATACTCGAAACCAATAACTCGAATGGCCTAGGGGAAAAGTACACACACCATTGTAATCGGGCGAGCTTCTGCTTTCTGATGCCATAAGAAATTCTCGAGTTCGGCAATCCGTTTGCGAGATATGGGAGTTTGAAGTTAAGGGATGGTTGAGAAACCATCAAAATTTTCGCAAGTCTGATACTCGAAACCAATAACTGGAATGGCCTAGGGGAAAAATACACATACCATTGTAATCGGGCGACTTTCTACTTTCACATGCAACAGGAATTTCTCGAGTTCGTCAATCCGTTCGCGAGATATGGGAGTTGGAAGTTAAGGAATGGTTGAGAAATCATCAAAGTTTTCGCAAGTCTGATACTCGAATCCAATAACTACACTGGCCTAGGGCAAAAATACACATACCGTTGTAATCGGGCGAGTTTCTACTTTCAGATGCAACAGGAATTTGTCGAATTCGTCAATCCGTTCGCGAGATATGGGAGTTTGAAGTTAAGGAATGGTTGAGAAACCACCAAAATTTTCGCAAGTCTGATACTCGAAACCAATAACTACAATGGCCTAGGGCAAAAATACACATACCGTAGTAATCGGGCGAGTTTCTGCTTTCAGATGCAATAGGAAATTCTCGAGTTCGTCAATCCGTTCGCGAGATATGGAAGTTTGAAGTTAAGGAATGATTGAGAAACCATCAAAATTTTCGCAAGTCTGATACTCGAAACCAATAACTGGAATGGCCTGGGGGAAAAGTACACGCACCATTGTAATCGGGCGAGTTTCTACTTTCAGATGCAACAGGAATTTCTCGAGTTCGTCAATCCGTTCGCGAGATATGGGAGTGTTAAGTTAAGGAATGGTTGAGAAACCATCAAAATTTTCGCTGGTCTGATACTCGAAACCAATAACTGGAATGGCCTAGGGGAAAAGTACACACACCATTGTAATCGTGCGAGCTTCTGCTTTCTGATGCCATAGGAAATTCTCGAGTTCGACAATCCGTTCGCGAGATATGGGAGTGTTAAGTTAAGGAATGGTTGAGAAACCATCAAAATTTTCGAAAGTCTGATACTCGAAACCAATAACTACAAAGGCCTAGGGGAAAAGTACACATACCGTTGTAATCGGGCGAGTTTCTACTTTCAGATGCAACAGGAATTTCTCGAGTTCGTCAATCCGTTCGCGAGATATGGGAGTTTGAAGTTAAGGAATGGTTGAGAAACCATCACAATTTTCGAAAGTCTGATACTCGAAACCAATAACTACCACGGCCCAGGGCAAAAATACACATACCGTTGTAATCGGGCGAGTTTCTGCTTTCAGATGCAATAGGAAATTCCCGAGTTCGTCAATCCGTTCGCGAGATATGGGAGTTGGAAGTTAAGCAATGGTTGAGAAATCATCAAAGTTTTCGCAAGTCTGATTCTCGAATCCAATAACTACACTGGCCTAGGGCAAAAATACACATACCGTTGTAATCGGGCGAGTTTCTACTTTCAGATGCAACAGGAATTTGTCGAGTTCGTCAATCCGTTCGCGAGATATGGGAGTTTGAAGTTAAGGAATGGTTGAGAAACCATCAAAATTTTCGCAAGTCTGATACTCGAAACCAATAACTGGAATGGCCTAGAAGAAAAATACACATACCGTTGTTATCGGGTGAGTTTCTGCTATCAGATGCAATAGGAAATTCTCGAGTTCGTCAATCCGTTCGCGAGATATGGAAGTGTGAAAATAAGGAATGGTTGAGAAACCATCAAAATTTTCGCAAGTCTGATACTCGAAACCAATAACAGGAATGGCATAGGGGAAAAGTACACATACCATTGTAATCGGGCGAGTTTCTACTTTCCGATGCAACAGGAATTTCTCGAGTTCGTCACCCCGTTCGCGAGATATGGGAGTTTGAAGTTTTGGCGGCGCTAAGAAGATGTTTAAGGTAGGAGAGAACGGAGATATAAGGAAGTGGGGATAAGCGTTTCATCCCGGGCCTGCTAGTGGACTCGTCGGTAAGGCATCCTAGCAGGCCCTGCCTTATACGCCGGGACATTGGAAGATCGGTAAGAGGTCGTATATATAGCGATCGGAGCAGGTACGGGAACTTGCGGGAAACGGTTGGTGGTGAGTTTCCCTCTGGTGGCAAGCGTGGGTAGTGCCGCCACATAACCCCCTTGCCAGTGGTAAACGATACTTTGAAGTTCCGTCCTGATGTCCCAGTGGCGTAGGTATTTGTTCCGTAGTTCGGTTTGTCACAACAGGCACAGGAGGAGGTTGTCCAGAGCGGTGGAAGAGAAGAATGCTTCTTTTTCGTAGTAAGGCCCAGCTGCTGTCGATTGCGGAATACGCGTGGCGAGCATCGTTTGCTCAAGCCGCGTTTTCGCTTGTTGTCCGACGTTGATGCGTGCGCGTACCAGTATTTATGAAACGCATCGGTGTGGTCGGTGAATAATGTCGACAAGCTGCCTGCTGTCCTCCTGGGGTTGATCCTGATGGTTAGCCGGGAGTATAGCTTTCGTGTCGTCGCTGGCAGGTCGAGGAGTCAACCCTCGGAGAGGGGGATTTACGAAAAATCGGCCTTTAACGTTGCGTTCCTTCCATCGTCTTGTGCTGCACCTGTACTGCTGCTGTGCTGTTGTCCAGAAGGTTGCGTTGGTTCTTAGACGGGGTCACCACTTTGGCGGCGCTAAATTAAAGTATGTGAGGAAGGAGCGAACGGAAATATAAGGAAGTGGGGATAAGCGTTTCATCCCGGGCCTGCTAGTGGACTCGTCGGTAAGGCATCCTAGCAGGCCCTGCCTTATACGCCGGGACATTGGAAGATCGGTAAGAGGTCGTATATATAGCGATCGGAGCAGGTACGGGAACTTGCGGGAAACGGTTGGTGGTGAGTTTCCCTCTGGTGGCAAGCGTGGGTAGTGCCGCCACAAAGTTAAGGAATGGTTGAGAAACCATCAAAATTTTCGCAAGTCTGATACTCGAAACCAATAACTACAAAGGCCTAGGGGGGAAACACACATATCTTTGTAATCGGGCGAGTTTCTAATTTCAGATGCAATAGGAATTTCTAGCGTTCGTCAATCCGTTCGCGGGATATGGGAGTTTGAAGTTAAGGGATGGTTGAGAAACCATCAAAATTTTCGCATGTCTGATACTCGAAACCAATAACTGGAATGGCCTAGGGGAAAAGTACACACACTATTGTAATCGGGCGGGTTTCTACTTTTAGATACAATAGGAATTTCTCGAGTTCGTCAATCCGTTCGCGGGATATGGGAATTTGCAGTTAAGAAATGGCTGAGAAATCATCAAAATTTTCGCAAGTCTGATACTCGAAACCAGTAACTACAAAGGCCTAGGGGGGAAACACACATATCTTTGTAATCGGGCGAGTTTCTAATTTCAGATGCAATAGGAATTTCTAGCGTTCGTCAATCCGTTCGCGCGATATGGGAGTTTGAAGTTAAGGGATGGTTGAGAAACCATCAAAATTTTCGCAAGTCTGATACTCGAAACCAATAACTGGAATGGCCTAGGGGCAAAGTACACATACCGTTGCAATCGGGCGACTTTCTACTTTCACATGTAACAGGAATTTCTAGAGTTCGTCAATCCGTTCGCGAGATATGGGAGTTTGAAGTTAAGGAATGGTTGAGAAACCATCAAAATTTTCGCAAGTCTGATACTCGAAACCAATAACTACAATGGCCTAGGGGAAAAATACACATACCGTTGTAATCGGGCGAGTTTCTGCTTTCAGATGCAATAGGAAATTCTCGAGTTGGTCAATCCGTTCGCGAGATATGGAAGTGTGAATTTAAGGAATAGTTGAGAAACCATCAAAATTTTCGCAAGTCTGATACTCGAAACCAATAACTGGAAAGGCCTAGGGGAAAAGTACACATACCATTGTAATCGGGCGAGTTTCTACTTTCAGATGCAACAGGAATTTCTCGAGTTCGTCAATCCGTTCGCGAGATATGGGAGTTTGAAGATAAGGAATGGTTGAGAAACCACCAAAATTTTCGCAAGTCTGATACTCGAAACCAATAACTACAATGGCCTAGGGGAAAAATACACATACCGTTGTAATCGGGCGAGTTTCTGCTTTCAGATGCAATAGGAAATTCTCGAGTTGGTCAATCCGTTCGCGAGATATGGGAGTTTGAAGTTAAGGAATGGTTGAGAAACCATCAAAATTTTCGCAAGTCTGATACTCGAAACCAATAACTGGAATGGCCTAGAAGAAAAATACACATACCGTTGTTATCGGGCGAGTTTCTGCTATCAGATGCAATAGGAAATTCTCGAGTTCGTCAATCCGTTCGCGAGATATGGAAGTGTGAAAATAAGGAATGGTTGTGAAACCATCAAAATTTTCGCAAGTCTGATACTCGAAACCAATAACTGGAATGGCATAGGGGAAAAGTACACATACCATTGTAATCGGGCGAGTTTCTACTTTCCGATGCAACAGGAATTTCTCGAGTTCGTCACCCCGTTCGCGAGATATGGGAGTTTGAAGTTAAGGAATGGTTGAGAAACCATCAAAATTTTCGCAAGTCTGATACTCGAAACCAATAACTACAAAGGCCTAGGGGGGAAACACACATATCTTTGTAATCGGGCGAGTTTCTAATTTCAGATGCAATAGGAATTTCTAGCGTTCGTCAATCCGTTCGCGGGATATGGGAGTTTGAAGTTAAGGGATGGTTGAGAAACCATCAAAATTTTCGCACGTCTGATACTCGAAACCAATAACTGGAATGGCCTAGGGGAAAAGTACACACACTATTGTAATCGGGCGGGTTTCTACTTTTAGATACAATAGGAATTTCTCGAGTTCGTCAATCCGTTCGCGGGATATGGGAATTTGCAGTTAAGAAATGGCTGAGAAATCATCAAAATTTTCGCAAGTCTGATACTCGAAACCAGTAACTACAAAGGCCTAGGGGGGAAACACACATATCTTTGTAATCGGGCGAGTTTCTAATTTCAGATGCAATAGGAATTTCTAGCGTTCGTCAATCCGTTCGCGCGATATGGGAGTTTGAAGTTAAGGGATGGTTGAGAAACCATCAAAATTTTCGCAAGTCTGATACTCGAAACCAATAACTGGAATGGCCTAGGGGCAAAGTACACATACCGTTGCAATCGGGCGAGTTTCTGCTTTCAGATGCAATAGGAAATTCTCGAGTTGGTCAATCCGTTCGCGAGATATGGAAGTGTGAATTTAAGGAATAGTTGAGAAACCATCAAAATTTTCGCAAGTCTGATACTCGAAACCAATAACTGGAAAGGCCTAGGGGTAAAGTACACATACCATTGTAATCGGGCGAGTTTCTACTTTCAGATGCAACAGGAATTTCTCGAGTTCGTCAATCCGTTCGCGAGATATGGGAGTTTGAAGATAAGGAATGGTTGAGAAACCACCAAAATTTTCGCAAGTCTGATACTCGAAACCAATAACTACAATGGCCTAGGGGAAAAATACACATACCGTTGTAATCGGGCGAGTTTCTGCTTTCAGATGCAATAGGAAATTCTCGAGTTGGTCAATCCGTTCGCGAGATATGGAAGTGTGAATTTAAGGAATGGTTGAGAAACCATCAAAATTTTCGCAAGTCTGATACTCGAAACCAATAACTGGAATGGCATAGGGGAAAAGTAGACATACCATTGTAATCGGGCGAGTTTCTACTTTCAGATGCAACAGGAATTTCTCGAGTTCGTCAATCCGTTCGCGAGAAATGGGAGTTTGAAGTTAAGGAATGGTTGAGAAATCATCAAAATTTTCGCAAGTCTGATACTCGAATCCAATAACTATTATGGCCTAGGGGAAAAATACACATACCGTTGTAATCGGGCGAGTTTCTGCTTTCAGATGCAATAGGAAATTCTCGAGTTCGTCAATCCGTTCGCGAGATATGGGAGTTTGAAGTTAAGGAATGGTTGAGAAACCATCAAAATTTTCGCAAGTCTGATACTCGAAACCAATAACTACAAATGCCCTGGGGAAAAATACACATACCTTTGTAATCGGGCGAGTTTATACTTTCAGATGCAACAGGAATTTCTCGAGTTCGTCAAACCGTTCGCGAGATATGGAAGTGTGAATTTAACGAATTGTTGAGAAACCATCAAAATTTTCGCTGGTCAGATACACGAAACCAATAACTGGAATGGCCTAGGGGAAAAGTACACAAACCGTTGTAATCGGGCGTGCTTCTACTTTCAGATACAACAGGAATTTCTCGAGTTCGTCAATCCGTTCGCAAGAAATGGGGGTTTGAAGTTAAGGAATGGTTGAGAAACCATCAAAATTTTCGCATGTCTGATACTCGAAACCAATAACTACAATGGCCTAGGGGAAAAATACACATACCGTTGTAATCGGGCGAGTTCCTACTTTCAGATACATCAGGAATTTCACGAGTTCGTCAATGCGTTCGCGAGATATGGGAGTTTGAAGTTAAGGAATGGTTGAGAAACCATCAAAATTTTCGCAAGTCTGATACTCGAAACCAATAACTACAAATGTCTAGGGGAAAAAGACACATACCATTGTAATAGGGCGTGTTTCTACTTCCAGATACATCAGGAATTTCACGAGTTCGTCAATGCGTTCGCGAGATATGGGAGTTTGAAGTTAAGGAATGGTTGAGAAACCATCAAAATTTCCGCAAGTCTGATACTCGAAACTAATAACTACAAATGTCTAGGGGAAAAAGACACATACCATTGTAATCGGGCGTGTTTCTACTTCCAGATACATCAGGTATTTCACGAGTTCGTCAATGCGTTCGCGAGATATGGGAGTTTGAAGTTAAGGAATGGTTGAGAAACCACAAAAATTTTCACTGGTCTGATACTCCAAACCAACAACTGGAATGGTCTAGGGGAAAAGTACACACACCGTTGTAATCGGGCGAGTTTCTGCTTTTAGATGCAATAGGAAATTCTCGAGTTCGTCAATCCGTTCGCGAGATATGGAAGTGTGAAAATAAGGAATGGTTGAGAAACCATCAAAATTTTCGCAAGTCTGATACTCGAAACCAATAACTACAAATGCCTAGGGGAAAAATACACATGCCGTTGAAATCGGGCGACTTTCTAATTTCACATGCAGCAGGAATTTCTCGAGTTCGTCAATCCGATCGCGAGATATGGGAGTTTGAAGTTAAGGAATGGTTGAGGAACCATCAAAATTTTGGCAAGTCTGATACTCGAAACCAATAACTGCAAAGGCCTAGGGGGAAATCACACATATCTTTGTAATCGGGCGAGTTTCTACTTTCAGATGCAACAGGAATTTCTCGAGTTCGTCAATCCGTTCGCGAGATATGGGAGTTTGAAGTTAAGGAATGGTTGAGAAACCATCAAAATTTTCGCCGGGCTGATACTCGAAACCAATAACTGGAATGGCCTAGGGGAAAATACACATACCATTGTAATCTGGCGAGTTTCAACTTTCAGATGCAACAGGAATTTCTCGAGTTCGTCAATCCGTTCGCGAGATATGGGAGTTTGAAGTTAAGGAATGGTTGAGAAACCATCAAAATTTTCGCAAGTCTGATACTCGAAACCAATAGCTACAAATGCCAAGGGGAAAAATACACATACCATTGTAATCGGGCGAGATTCTACTTTCACATGCAACAGGAATTTCTCGAGTTCGTCAATGCGTTCGCGAGATATGGGAGTTCGAAGTTAAGGAATGGTTGAGAAACCGTCACAATTTTCGCAAGTCTGATACTCGAAATCAATAAATACTATGGCCTAGGGGAAAAATACACATGCCGTTGTAATCGGGCGAGTGTCTGCTTTCAGATGCAATAGGAAATTCTCGAGTTCGTCAATCCGTTCGCGAGATATGGGAGTTTGAAGTTAAGGAATGGTTGAGAAACCATCAAAATTTTCGCAAGTCTGACACTCGAAACCAATAACTACAAATGCCTAGGAGAAAAATACACATACCATTTGATCGGGCGAGATTCTACTTTCACATGCAACAGGAATTTCTCGAGTTCGTCAATGCGTTCGCGAGATATGGGAGATCGAAGTTAAGGAATGGTTGAGAAACCATCAAAATTTTCGCTGCTCTGATACTCGAATCCAATAACTACAATGGCCTGGGGGAAAATACACATACCGTTGTAATCGGGCGAGTTTCTACTTTCAGATGCAACAGAAATTTCTCGAGTTCGTCAATCCGTTCGCGGGATATGGGAATTTGAAGTTAAGGAATGGTTGAGAAACCATCAAAATTTTCGCTGGTCTGATACTCGAAACCAATAACTGGAATGGCCTAGGGGAAAAATATACACACCATTGCAATCGGGCGAGTTTCTACTTTCAGATGCAACAGGAATTTCTCGAGTTCGTCAATCCGTTCGCGAGATATGGGAGTTTGAAATTAAGGAATGGTTGAGAAACCATCATAATTTTCGCAAGTCTGATACGCGAAACCAATAACTACAATGGCCTAGGGGAAAGATACGCATACCGTTGTAATCGGGCGAGTTTCTGCTTTCAGATGCAACAGGAATTTCTCGAGTTCGTCAATCCGTTCGCGGGATATGGGAGTTTGAATTTAAGGAATGGTTGAGAAACTATCAAAATTTTCGCTGCTCTGATACTCGAACCCAATAACTGGAATGCCCTAGGCGAAAAGTACACATACCATTGTAATCGGGCGAGTTTCTACATTCAGATGCAACAGGAATTTCTCGAGATCGTCAATCCGTTCGCGAGATATGGGAGTTTGAAGTTAAGGAATGGTTGAGAAACCATCAAAATTTTCGCAAGTCTGATACTCGAAACCAAGAACTACAAATGCCTAGGGGGAAAACACACATATCTTTGTAATCGGGCGAGTTTCTACTTTCAGATGCAACAGGAATTTCTCGAGTTCGTCAATCCGTTCGCGAGATATGGGAGTTCGAAGTTAAGGAATGGTTGAGAAACCATCACAATTTTCACAAGTCTGATACTCGAAATCAATAAATACTATGGCCTAGGGGAAAAATACACATACCGTTGTAATCGGGCGAGTTTCTGCTTTCAGATGCAACAGGAATTTCTCGAGTTCGTCAATCCGTTCGCGGGATATGGGAATTTGAAGTTAAGGAATGGTTGAGAAACCATCAAAATTTTCGCTGGTCTGATACTCGAAACCAATAACTGGAATGGCCTAGGGGAAAAGTATACACACCATTGCAATCGGGCGAGTTTCTACTTTCAGATGCAACAGGAATTTCTCGAGTTCGTCAATCCGTTCGCGAGATATGGGAGTTTGAAATTAAGGAATGGTTGAGAAACCATCATAATTTTCGCAAGTCTGATACGCGAAACCAATAACTACAATGGCCTAGGGGAAAGATACGCATACCGTTGTAATCGGGCGAGTTTCTGCTTTCAGATGCAACAGGAATTTCTCGAGTTCGTCAATCCGTTCGCGGGATATGGGAGTTTGAATTTAAGGAATGGTTGAGAAACCATCAAAATTTTCGCTGCTCTGATACTCGAACCCAATAACTGGAATGCCCTAGGGGAAAAGTACACATACCATTGTAATCGGGCGAGTTTCTACATTCAGATGCAACAGGAATTTCTCGAGATCGTCAATCCGTTCGCGAGATATGGGAGTTTGAAGTTAAGGAATGGTTGAGAAACCATCAAAATTTTCGCAAGTCTGATACTCGAAACCAAGAACTACAAATGCCTAGTGGGAAAACACACATATCTTTGTAATCGGTCGAGTTTCTACTTTCAGATGCAACAGGAATTTCTCGAGTTCGTCAATCCGTTCGCGAGATATGGGAGTTCGAAGTTAAGGAATGGTTGAGAAACCATCACAATTTTCGCAAGTCTGATACTCGAAATCAATAAATACTATGGCCTAGGGGAAAAATACACATACCGTTGTAATCGGGCGAGTTTCTGCTTTCAGATGCAATAGGAAATTCTCGAGTTCGTCAATCCGTTCGCGGGATATGGGAGTTTGAAGTTAAGGAATGGTTGAGAAACCATCAAAATTTTCGCTGCTCTGATACTCGAACCCAATAACTGGAATGCCCTAGGGGAAAAGTACACATACCATTGTAATCGGGCGAGTTTCTACATTCAGATGCAACAGGAATTTCTCGAGTTCGTCAATCCGTTCGCGAGATATGGGAGTTTGAAGTTAAGGAATGGTTGAGAAACCATGAAAATTTTCGCAAGTCTGATACTCGAAACCAATAACTACAAATGCCTAGGGGGAAAACACGCATATCTTTGTAATCGGGCGTGTTTCTACTTTCAGATGCAACAGGAATTTCTCGAGTTCGTCAATCCGTTCGCGAGATATGGGAGTTCGAAGTTAAGGAATGGTTGAGAAACCATCACAATTTTCGCAACTCTGATACTCGAAATCAATAACTACAAATGCCTAGGGGAAAAATATACATACCATTTGATCGGGCGAGATTCTACTTTCACATGCAACAGGAATTTCTCGAGTTCGTCAATGCGTTCGCGAGATATGGGAGTTTGAATTTAAGGAATGGTTGAGAAATCATCAAAATTTTCGCAAGTCTGATACTCGAATTCAATAACTACTATGGCCTAGGGCAAAAATACACATACCGTTGTAATCGGGCGAGTTTCTACTTTCAGATGCAACAGGAATTTCTCGAGTTCGTCAATCCGTTCGCGAGATATGGAAGTTTGAAGTTAAGGAATGCTTGAGAAACCATCAAAATTTTCGCTGGTCTGATACTCGAATCCAATAACTACAATGGCCTGGGGGAAAATACACATACCGTTGTAATCGGGCGAGTTTCTACTTTCAGATGCAACAGGAATTTCTCGAGTTCGTCAATCCGTTCGCGGGATATGGGAATTTGAAGTTAAGGAATGGTTGAGAAACCATCAAAATTTTCGCTGGTCTGATACTCGAAACCAATAACTGGAGTGGCCTAGGGGAAAAGTATACACACCAATGCAATCGGGCGAGTTTCTACTTTCAGATGCAATAGCAAATTCTCGTGTTCGTCAATCCGTTCGCGAGAAATGGAAGTGTGAAAATAAGGAATGGTTGAGAAACCATCAAAATTTTCGTAAGTCTGATACCCGAAACCAATAACTACAAATGCCTAGGGGAAAAATACACATACCATTGTAATCGGGCGAGATTCTACTTTCACATGCAACAGGACTTTCTCGAGTTCGTCATTGCGTTCGCGAGATATGGGAGTTTGAAGTTAAGGAATGCTTGAGAAATCATCCAAATTTTCGCAAGTCTGATACTCGAATCCAATAACTACTATGGCCTTGGGCAAAAATACACATACCTTTGTAATCGGGCGAGATTCTGCTTTCAGATGCAATAGGAAATTCTCGAGTTCGTCAATCCGTTCGCGAGATATGTAAGTTTGAAGTTAAGGAATGCTTGAGAAACCATCAAAATTTTCGCTGGTCTGATACTCGAAACCAACAACTGGAATGGCCTAGGGGAAAAGTACACACACCGTTGTAATCGGGCGAGTTTCTACTTTCAGATGCAACAGGAATTTCTCGAGTTCGTCAATCCGTTCGCGGGATATGGGAATTTGAAGTTAAGGAATGGTTGAGAAACCATCAAAATTTTCGCTGGTCTGATACTCGAAACCAATAACTGGAGTGGCCTAGGGGAAAAGTATACACACCAATGCAATCGGGCGAGTTTCTACTTTCAGATGCAATAGCAAATTCTCGTGTTCGTCAATCCGTTCGCGGGATATGGGAATTTGAAGTTAAGGAATGGTTGAGAAACCATCAAAATTTTCGCTGGTCTGATACTCGAAACCAATAACTGGAGTGGCCTAGGGGAAAAGTATACACACCAATGCAATCGGGCGAGTTTCTACTTTCAGATGCAATAGCAAATTCTCGTGTTCGTCAATCCGTTCGCGAGAAATGGAAGTGTGAAAATAAGGAATGGTTGAGAAACCATCAAAATTTTCGTAAGTCTGATACCCGAAACCAATAACTACAAATGCCTAGGGGAAAAATACACATACCATTGTAATCGGGCGAGATTCTACTTTCACATGCAACAGGACTTTCTCGAGTTCGTCATTGCGTTCGCGAGATATGGGAGTTTGAAGTTAAGGAATGCTTGAGAAATCATCCAAATTTTCGCAAGTCTGATACTCGAATCCAATAACTACTATGGCCTTGGGCAAAAATACACATACCTTTGTAATCGGGCGAGATTCTGCTTTCAGATGCAATAGGAAATTCTCGAGTTCGTCAATCCGTTCGCGAGATATGTAAGTTTGAAGTTAAGGAATGCTTGAGAAACCATCAAAATTTTCGCTGGTCTGATACTCGAAACCAACAACTGGAATGGCCTGGGGGAAAGTACACACACCGTTGTAATCGGGCGAGTTTCTGCTATCAGATGCAATAGGAAATTCTCGAGTTCGTCACTCCGTTCGCGAGATATGGAAGCGTGAAAATAAGGAATGGTTGAGAAACCATCAAAATTTTCGCAAGTCTGATACTCGAAACCAATAACTACAAAGGCCTAGGAGAAAAATACACATACCGTTGTAATCGGGCGACTTTCTACTTTCACATGCAACAGGAATTTCTCGAGTTCGTCAATCCGTTCGCGGGATATGGGAGTTTGAAGTTAAGGAATGGTTGAGAAACCATCAAAATCTTCGCTGGTCTGATACTCGAAACCAATAACTGGAATGGCCTAGGGGAAAAGTACACATACCATTGTAATCGGGCGAGTTTCTACTTTCAGATGCAACAGGAATTTCTCGAGTTCGTCAATCCGTTCGCGAGATATGGGAGTTTGAAGTTAAGGAATGGTTGAGAAACCATCAACATTTTCGCAAGTCTGATACTCGAATTCAATAAGTACTATGGCCTAGGGCAAAAATACACATACCGTTGTAATCGGGCGAGTTTCTACTTTCAGATGCAACAGGAATTTCTCGAGTTCGTGAATCCGTTCGCGAGATATGGAAGTTTGAAGTTAAGGAATGCTTGAGAAACCATCAAAATTTTCGCTGGTCTGATACTCGAATCCAATAACTACAATGGCCTGGGGGAAAATACACATACCGTTGTAATCGGGCGAGTTTCTACTTTCAGATGCAACAGGAATTTCTCGAGTTCGTCAATCCGTTCGCGGGATATGGGAATTTGAAGTTAAGGAATGGTTGAGAAACCATCAAAATTTTCGATGGTCTGATACTCGAAACCAATAACTGGAATGGCCTAGGGGAAAAGTATACACACCATTGCAATCGGGCGAGTTTCTACTTTCAGATGCAACAGGAATTTCTCGAGTTCGTCAATCCGTTCGCGAGATATGGGAGTTTGAAATTAAGGATTGGTTGAGAAACCATCATAATTTTCGCAAGTCTGATACGCGAAACCAATAACTACAATGGCCTAGGGGAAAGATACACATACCCTTGTAATCGGGCGAGTTTCTGCTTTCAGATGCAATAGCAAATTCTCGTGTTCGTCAATCCGTTCGCGAGAAATGGAAGTGTGAAAATAAGGAATGGTTGAGAAACCATCAAAATTTTCGCAAGTCTGATACTCGAAACCAATAACTACAAAGGCCTTGGGGGAAAACACACATATCTTTGTAATCGGGCGAGTTTCTACTTTTAGATGCAATAGGAATTTCTAGCGTTCGTCAATCCGTTCGCTTGATATGGAAGTTTGAAGTTAAGGAATGCCTGAGAAACCATCAAAATTTTCGCAAGTCTGATACTCGAAACCAATAACTGGAATGGCCTAGGGGAAAAGTACACATACCGTCGCAATCGGGCGACTTTCTACTTTCACATGCAACAGGAATTTCTCGAGTTCGTCAATCCGTTCGCGAGATATGGGAGTTTGAAGTTAAGGAATGGTTGAGAAACCATCAAAATTTTCGCAAGTCTGATACCCGAAACCAATAACTACAAATGCCTAGGGGAAAAATGCACACACCATTGTAATCGGGCGAGATTCTACTTTCACATGCAACAGGAATTTCTCGAGTTCGTCAATGCGTTCGCGAGATATGGGAGTTTGAAGTTAAGGAATGCTTGAGAAATCATCCAAATTTTCGCAAGTATGATACTCGAATCCAATAACTACTATGGCCTTGGGCAAAAATACACATACCGTTGTAATCGGGCGAGATTCTGCTTTCAGATGCAATAGGAAATTCTCGAGTTCGTCAATCCGTTCGCTTGATATGGAAGTTTGAAGTTAAGGAATGCTTGAGAAACCATCAAAATTTTCGCTGGTCTGATACTCGAAACCAACAACTGGAATGGCCTAGGGGAAAAGTACACACACCGTTGTAATCGGGCGAGTTTCTGCTATCAGATGCAATAGGAAATTCTCGAGTTCGTCAATCCGTTCGCGGGATATGGGAGTTTGAAGTTAAGGAATGGTTGAGAAACCATCAAAATTTTCGCTGCTCTGATACTCGAACCCAATAACTGGAATGCCCTAGGGGAAAAGTACACATACCATTGTAATCGGGCGAGTTTCTACATTCAGATGCAACAGGAATTTCTCGAGTTCGTCAATCCGTTCGCGAGATATGGGAGTTTGAAGTTAAGGAATGGTTGAGAAACCATCAAAATTTTCGCAAGTCTGATACTCGAAACCAATAACTACAAATGCCTAGGGGGAAAACACGCATATCTTTGTAATCGGGCGTGTTTCTACTTTCAGATGCAACAGGAATTTCTCGAGTTCGTCAATCCGTTCGCGAGATATGGGAGTTCGAAGTTAAGGAATGGTTGAGAAACCATCACAATTTTCGCAACTCTGATACTCGAAATCAATAACTACAAATGCCTAGGGGAAAAATACACATACCATTTGATCGGGCGAGATTCTACTTTCACATGCAACAGGAATTTCTCGAGTTCGTCAATGCGTTCGCGAGATATGGGAGTTTGAATTTAAGGAATGGTTGAGAAATCATCAAAATTTTCGCAAGTCTGATACTCGAATTCAATAACTACTATGGCCTAGGGCAAAAATACACATACCGTTGTAATCGGGCGAGTTTCTACTTTCAGATGCAACAGGAATTTCTCGAGTTCGTCAATCCGTTCGCGAGATATGGAAGTTTGAAGTTAAGGAATGCTTGAGAAACCATCAAAATCTTCGCTGGTCTGATACTCGAATCCAATAACTACAATGGCCTGGGGGAAAATACACATACCGTTGTAATCGGGCGAGTTTCTACTTTCAGATGCAACAGGAATTTCTCGAGTTCGTCAATCCGTTCGCGGGATATGGGAATTTGAAGTTAAGGAATGGTTGAGAAACCATCAAAATTTTCGCTGGTCTGATACTCGAAACCAATAACTGGAGTGGCCTAGGGGAAAAGTATACACACCAATGCAATCGGGCGAGTTTCTACTTTCAGATGCAATAGCAAATTCTCGTGTTCGTCAATCCGTTCGCGAGAAATGGAAGTGTGAAAATAAGGAATGGTTGAGAAACCATCAAAATTTTCGTAAGTCTGATACCCGAAACCAATAACTACAAATGCCTAGGGGAAAAATACACATACCATTGTAATCGGGCGAGATTCTACTTTCACATGCAACAGGACTTTCTCGAGTTCGTCATTGCGTTCGCGAGATATGGGAGTTTGAAGTTAAGGAATGCTTGAGAAATCATCCAAATTTTCGCAAGTCTGATACTCGAATCCAATAACTACTATGGCCTTGGGCAAAAATACACATACCTTTGTAATCGGGCGAGATTCTGCTTTCAGATGCAATAGGAAATTCTCGAGTTCGTCAATCCGTTCGCGAGATATGTAAGTTTGAAGTTAAGGAATGCTTGAGAAACCATCAAAATTTTCGCTGGTCTGATACTCGAAACCAACAACTGGAATGGCCTAGGGGAAAAGTACACACACCGTTGTAATCGGGCGAGTTTCTACTTTCAGATGCAACAGGAATTTCTCGAGTTCGTCAATCCGTTCGCGGGATATGGGAATTTGAAGTTAAGGAATGGTTGAGAAACCATCAAAATTTTCGCTGGTCTGATACTCGAAACCAATAACTGGAGTTGCCTAGGGGAAAAGTATACACACCAATGCAATCGGGCGAGTTTCTACTTTCAGATGCAATAGCAAATTCTCGTGTTCGTCAATCCGTTCGCGGGATATGGGAATTTGAAGTTAAGGAATGGTTGAGAAACCATCAAAATTTTCGCTGGTCTGATACTCGAAACCAATAACTGGAGTGGCCTAGGGGAAAAGTATACACACCAATGCAATCGGGCGAGTTTCTACTTTCAGATGCAATAGCAAATTCTCGTGTTCGTCAATCCGTTCGCGAGAAATGGAAGTGTGAAAATAAGGAATGGTTGAGAAACCATCAAAATTTTCGTAAGTCTGATACCCGAAACCAATAACTACAAATGCCTAGGGGAAAAATACACATACCATTGTAATCGGGCGAGATTCTACTTTCACATGCAACAGGACTTTCTCGAGTTCGTCATTGCGTTCGCGAGATATGGGAGTTTGAAGTTAAGGAATGCTTGAGAAATCATCCAAATTTTCGCAAGTCTGATACTCGAATCCAATAACTACTATGGCCTTGGGCAAAAATACACATACCTTTGTAATCGGGCGAGATTCTGCTTTCAGATGCAATAGGAAATTCTCGAGTTCGTCAATCCGTTCGCGAGATATGTAAGTTTGAAGTTAAGGAATGCTTGAGAAACCATCAAAATTTTCGCTGGTCTGATACTCGAAACCAACAACTGGAATGGCCTAGGGGAAAAGTACACACACCGTTGTAATCGGGCGAGTTTCTGCTATCAGATGCAATAGGAAATTCTCGAGTTCGTCACTCCGTTCGCGAGATATGGAAGCGTGAAAATAAGGAATGGTTGAGAAACCATCAAAATTTTCGCAAGTCTGATACTCGAAACCAATAACTACAAAGGCCTAGGAGAAAAATACACATACCGTTGTAATCGGGCGACTTTCTACTTTCACATGCAACAGGAATTTCTCGAGTTCGTCAATCCGTTCGCGGGATATGGGAGTTTGAAGTTAAGGAATGGTTGAGAAACCATCAAAATCTTCGCTGGTCTGATACTCGAAACCAATAACTGGAATGGCCTAGGGGAAAAGTACACATACCATTGTAATCGGGCGAGTTTCTACTTTCAGATGCAACAGGAATTTCTCGAGTTCGTCAATCCGTTCGCGAGATATGGGAGTTTGAAGTTAAGGAATGGTTGAGAAATTATCAAAATTTTCGCATTTCTGATACTCGAATCCAATAACTACTATGGCCTAGGGCAAAAATACACATAACTTTGTAATCGGGCGAGATTCTGCTTTCAGATGCAATAGGAAATTCTCGAGTTCGTCAATCCGTTCGCGAGATATGGAAGTTTGAAGTTAAGGAATGCTTGAGAAACCATCAAAATTTTCGCTGGTATGATACTCGAAACCAACAACTGGAATGGCCTAGAGGAAAAGTACACACACCGTTGTAATCGGGCGTGTTTCTGCTTTCAGATGCAATAGGAAATTCTCGTGTTCGTCAATCCGTTCGCGAGAAATGGAAGTGTGTAAATAAGGAATGGTTGAGAAACCATAAAAATTTCCGCAAGTCTGATACTCGAAACCAATAACTGGAATGGCCTAGGGAAAAAGTACACATACCGTTGTAATCGGGCGAGTTTCTACTTTCAGATGCAACAGGAATTTCTCGAGTTCGTCAATCCGTTCGCGAGATATGGAAGTTTGAAGTTAAGGAATGCTTGAGAAACCATCAAAATTTTCGCTGGTCTGATACTCGAATCCAATAACTACAATGGCCTGGGGGAAAATACACATACCGTTGTAATCGGGCGAGTTTCTACTTTCAGATGCAACAGGAATTTCTCGAGTTCGTCAATCCGTTCGCGAGATATGGGAGTTTGAAGTTAAGGAATGGTTGAGAAACCATCAACATTTTCGCAAGTCTGATACTCGAATTCAATAACTACTATGGCCTAGGGCAAAAATACACATACCGTTGTAATCGGGCGAGTTTCTACTTTCAGATGCAACAGGAATTTCTCGAGTTCGTCAATCCGTTCGCGAGATATGGAAGTTTGAAGTTAAGGAATGCTTGAGAAACCATCAAAATTTTCGCTGGTCTGATACTCGAATCCAATAACTACAATGGCCTGGGGGAAAATACACATACCGTTGTAATCGGGCGAGTTTCTACTTTCAGATGCAACAGGAATTTCTCGAGTTCGTCAATCCGTTCGCGGGATATGGGAATTTGAAGTTAAGGAATGGTTGAGAAACCATCAAAATTTTCGATGGTCTGATACTCGAAACCAATAACTGGAATGGCCTAGGGGAAAAGTATACACACCATTGCAATCGGGCGAGTTTCTACTTTCAGATGCAACAGGAATTTCTCGAGTTCGTCAATCCGTTCGCGAGATATGGGAGTTTGAAGTTAAGGATTGGTTGAGAAACCATCATAATTTTCGCAAGTCTGATACGCGAAACCAATAACTACAATGGCCTAGGGGAAAGATACACATACCCTTGTAAACGGGCGAGTTTCTGCTTTCAGATGCAATAGCAAATTCTCGTGTTCGTCAATCCGTTCGCGAGAAATGGAAGTGTGAAAATAAGGAATGGTTGAGAAACCATCAAAATTTTCGCAAGTCTGATACTCGAAACCAATAACTTCAAAGGCCTTGGGGGAAAACACACATATCTTTGTAATCGGGCGAGTTTCTACTTTTAGATGCAATAGGAATTTCTAGCGTTCGTCAATCCGTTCGCTTGATATGGAAGTTTGAAGTTAAGGAATGCCTGAGAAACCATCAAAATTTTCGCAAGTCTGATACTCGAAACCAATAACTGGAATGGCCTAGGGGAAAAGTACACATACCGTCGCAATCGGGCGACTTTCTACTTTCACATGCAACAGGAATTTCTCGAGTTCGTCAATCCGTTCGCGAGATATGGGAGTTTGAAGTTAAGGAATGGTTGAGAAACCATCAAAATTTTCGCAAGTCTGATACCCGAAACCAATAACTACAAATGCCTAGGGGAAAAATACACACACCATTGTAATCGGGCGAGATTCTACTTTCACATGCAACAGGAATTTCTCGAGTTCGTCAATGCGTTCGCGAGATATGGGAGTTTGAAGTTAAGGAATGCTTGAGAAATCATCCAAATTTTCGCAAGTATGATACTCGAATCCAATAACTACTATGGCCTTGGGCAAAAATACACATACCGTTGTAATCGGGCGAGATTCTGCTTTCAGATGCAATAGGAAATTCTCGAGTTCGTCAATCCGTTCGCTTGATATGGAAGTTTGAAGTTAAGGAATGCTTGAGAAACCATCAAAATTTTCGCTGGTCTGATACTCGAAACCAACAACTGGAATGGCCTAGGGGAAAAGTACACACACCGTTGTAATCGGGCGAGTTTCTGCTATCAGATGCAATAGGAAATTCTCGAGTTCGTCACTCCGTTCGCGAGATATGGAAGCGTGAAAATAAGGAATGGTTGAGAAACCATCAAAATTTTCGCAAGTCTGATACTCGAAACCAATAACTACAAAGGCCTAGGAGAAAAATACACATACCGTTGTAATCGGGCGACTTTCTACTTTCACATGCAACAGGAATTTCTCGAGTTCGTCAATCCGTTCGCGGGATATGGGAGTTTGAAGTTAAGGAATGGTTGAGAAACCATCAAAATCTTCGCTGGTCTGATACTCGAAACCAATAACTGGAATGGCCTAGGGGAAAAGTACACATACCATTGCAATCGGGCGAGTTTCTACTTTCAGATGCAACAGGAATTTCTCGAGTTCGTCAATCCGTTCGCGAGATATGGGAGTTTGAAGTTAAGGAATGGTTGAGAAACCATCAAGATTTTCGCAAGTCTGATACTCGAAATCAATAACTGGAATGGCCTAGGGGAAAAGTACACATACCATTGTAATCGGGCGAGTTTCTACTTTCAGATGCAACAGGAATTTCTCGAGTTCGTCAATCCGTTCGCGAGAAATGGGAGTTTGAAGTTAGGGAATGGTTGAGAAATTATCAAAATTTTCGCATTTCTGATACTCGAAACCAATAACTACTATGGCCTAGGGCAAAAATGCACATACCGTTGTAATCGGGTGAGTTTCTGCTTTCAGATGCAACAGGAATTTCTCGAGTTCGTCAATCCGTTCGCGAGATATGGGAGTTTGAATTTAAGGAATTGTTGAGAAACCATCAAAATTTTCGCAATTCTGATGCTAGAAACGAATAACTGGAATGGCCAAGGGGAAAAGTACACACATCATTGTAATCGGGCGAGTTTCTACTTCCACATGCAACAGGAATTTCTCGAGTTCGTCAATCTGTTCGCGAGATATGGGAGTTTGAAGTTAAGGAATGGTTGAGAAACCATCAAAATTTTCGCTGGTCTAATACTCGAAACCAATAACTGGAATGGCCTAGGGGAAAAGTACACATACCATTGTAATCGGGCGAGTTTCTACTTTCAGATGCAACAGGAAATTCTCAAGTTCGTCAATCCGTTCGCGAGATATGGGAGTTTGAAGTTAAGGAATGGTTGAGAAACCATCAAAATTTTCGCAAGTGTGATACTCGAAACCAATAACTACAAAGGCCTAGGGGAAAAATACACATACCGTTGTAATCGGGCGAGTTTCTACTTCCACATGCAACAGGAATTTCTCGAGTTCGTCAAACCGTTCGTGAGATATGGGAGTTTGAAGTTAAGGAATGGTTGAGAAACCATAAAAATTTTCACTGGTCTGATACTCGAAACCAATAACTGGAATGGCCTAGGGGAAAAGTACACACACCATTGTAATCGGGCGAGTTTCTACTTCCACATGCAACAGGAATTTCTCGAGTTCGTCAATCCGTTCGCGAGGTATGGGAGTTTGAAATTAAGGAATGGTTGAGAAACCATCAAAATTTTCGCTGGTCTAATACTCGAAACCAATAACTGGAATGGCCTAGGGGAAAAGTACACACACCATTGAAATCGGGCGGGTTTCTACTTTCAGATACAATAGGAATTTCTAGAGTTCGTCAATGCGTTCGCGAAATATGGGAGTTTGAAGTTAAGGAATGGCTAAGAAATCATCAAAATTTTCGCACGTCTGATACTCGAATCCGATAACTATTATGGCCTAGGGCAAAAAAACACATACCGTTGTGATCGGGCGAGTTTCTGCTTTCAGATGCAATAGGAAATTCTCGAGTTCGTCAATCCGTTCACGAGATATGGAAGTTTGAAGTTAAGGAATGATTTGAGAATCAAAATTTTCGCAAGTCTGATACTCGAAACCAATAACTGGAATGGCCTAGGGGAAAAGTACACACACCATTGTAATCGGGCGAGTTTCTACTTCCACATGCAACAGGAATTTCTCGAGTTCGTCAATCCGTCCGCGAGAAATGGGAGTCTGAAGTTAAGGAATGGTTGAGAAACCATCAAAATTTTCGCTGGTCTAATACTCGAAACCAATAACTGGAACGGCCTAGGGGAAAAGTACACACACCATTGTAATCGGGCGGGTTTCTACTTTCAGATACAATAGGAATTTCTCGAGTTCGTCTATCCGTTCGCGGGATATGGGAATTTGAAGTTAAGGAATGGCAGAGAAATCATCAAAATTTTCGCAAGTCTGATACTCGAATCCAATAACTATTATGGCCTAGGGCAAAAATACACATACCGTTGTAATCGGGCGAGTTTCTGCTTTCAGATGCAATAGGAAATTCTCGAGCTCGTCAATCCGTTCGCGAGATATGGAAGTTTGAATTTAAGGAATGATTGAGAAACCATCAAAATTTTCGCAAGTCTGATACTCGAAACTAATAACTGGAATGGCCTAGGGCAAAAGTACACACAGCATTGTAATCGGGCGAGTTTCTACTTCCACATGCAACAGGAATTTCTCGAGTTCGTCAATCCGTTCGCGAGAAATGGGAGTCTGAAGTTAAGGAATGGTTGAGAAACCATCAAAATTTTTGCTGGTCTAATACTCGAAACCAATAACTGGAATGGCCGAGGGGAAAAGTACACACACCATTGTAATCGGGCGGGTTTCTACTTTCAGATACAATAGGAATTTCTCGAGTTCGTCAATCAGGTCGCGGGATATGGGAATTTGAAGTTAATGAATGGCTGAGAAATCATCAAAATTTTCGCAAGTCTGATACTAGAATCCAATAACAATTATGGCCTAGGGCAAAAATACACACACCATTGTAATCTGGCGGGTTTCTACTTTCAGATGCAATAGGAATTTCTCGAGTTCGTCATTCCGTTCGCGAAATATGGGAGTTTGAAGTTAAGGAGTGGTTGAGAAACCATCCAAATGTTCACTGGTCTGATACTCGAAACCAATAACTGGAATGGCCTAGGGGAAAAGTACACATACCATTGTATTCTGGCGGGTTTCTACTCTCAGATGCAATAGGAATTTCTCGAGTTCGTCATTCCGTTCGCGAAATGTGGGAGTTTGAAGTTAAGGAGTGGTTGAGAAACCATCAAAATTTTCGCAAGTCTGATACTCGAAACCAATAACTACTATGGCCTAGGTCAAAAATGCACATACCGTTGTAATCGGGCGAGTTTCTGCTTTCAGATGCAGCAGGCGTTTCTCGAGTTCGTCAATCCGTTTGCGAGATATGGGAGTTTGAAGTTAAGGAATGGTTGAGAAACCATCAAAATTTTCGCTGGTCTGATACTCGAAACCAACAACTGGAATGGCCTAGGGAAAAAGTACACACACCGTTGTAATCGGGCTAGTTTCTACTTTCAGATGCAACAGGAATTTCTCGAGTTCGTCAATCCGTTCGCGAGATATGGGAGTTTGAAGTTAAAGAATGGTTGAGAAACCATCAAAATTATTGCAAGTCTGATACTCGAAACCAATAACTGGAATGGCCTAGGGGAAAAGTACACATACCATTGTAATCGGGCGAGTTTCTACTTTCAGATGCAACAGGAATTTCTCGAGTTCGTCAATCCGTTCGCGAGAAGTGTGAGTTTGAAGTTATGGAATGATTGAGAAACCATCAAAATTTTCGCAAGTCTGATACTCGAAACCAATAACTACTATGGCCTAGGTCAAAAATGCACATACCGTTGTAATCGGGCGAGTTTCTGCTTTCAGATGCAACAGGAGTTTCTCGAGTTCGTCAATCCGTTCGCGAGATATGGGAGTTTGAAGTTAAGGAATGGTTGAGAAACCATCAAAATTTTCGCTGGTCTGATACTCGAAACCAACAACTGGAATGGCCTAGGGAAAAAGTACACACACCGTTGTAATCGGGCTAGTTTCTACTATCAGATGCAACAGGAATTTCTCGAGTTCGTCAATTCGTTCGCGAGATATGGGAGTTTGAAATTAAGGAATGGTTGAGAAACCATCAAAATTTTCGCAAGTGTGATACTCGAAACCAATAACTGGAATGGCCTAGGGGAAAAGTACACACACCATTGTAATGGGGCGAGTTTCTACTTTCTGATGCAACAGGAATTCCTCGAGTTCGTCAATCCGTTCGCGAGATATGGGAGTTTGAAGTTAAGGAATGGTTGAGAAACCATCAAAATTTTCGCAAGTGTGATACTCGAAACCAATAACTGGAATGGCCTAGTAGAAAAGTACACACACCATTGTAATTGAGCGAGTTTCTACTTTCTGATGCAACAGGAAATCCTCGAGTTCGTCAATCCGTTCGCGAGATATGGGAGTTTGAAATTAAGGAACGGTTGAGAAACCATCAAAATTTTTGCAAAACTGATACTCGAAACCAATAACTGGGATGGCCTAGGGGAAAAGTACACACACCATTGTAATGGGGCGAGTTTCTGCTTTCAGATGCAACAGGAATTTCTCGAGTTCGTCAATTCGTTCGCGATATATGGGAGCTTGAAATTAAGGAATGGTTGAGAAACCACAAAAATTTCGCAAGTCTGATACTCGAAACCAATAACTGGAACGGCCTAGGGGAAAAGTACACACACAATTGTAATCGGGCCAGTTTCTACTTTCAAGTGCAACAGGAATTTCTCGAGTTCGCCAATCCGTTCGCGAGGTATCGGAGTTTGAAATTAAGGAATGGTTGTGAAACCATCAAAATTTTCGCAAGTCTGATACTCGAAACAAATAACTGGAACGGCCTAGGGGAAAAGTACAAACACCATTGTAATCGGGCAAGTTTCTACTTTCAAGTGCAACAGAAATTTCTCGAGTTCGTCAATCCGTTCGCGAGATATGGGAGTTTGAAGTTAAGGAATGCTTGAGAAACCATCAAAATTTTCGCAAGTCTGACACTCGAAACCAATAACTACAAAGCCCTAGGGAAAAATACACATACCTTTGTAAACGGGCGAGTTTATACTTTCAGATGCAACAGGAATTTCTCGAGCTCGTCAATCCGTTCGCGAGATATGGGAGTTTGAAATTAAGGAATGGTTGAGAAACAACAAAAATTTCGCAAGTCTGATACTCGAAACCAATAACTGGAACGGCCTAGGGGAAAAGTACACACACCATTGTAATCGGGCCAGTTTCTACTTTCAAGTGCAACAGGAATTTCTCGTGCTCGTCAATCCGTTCGCGAGATATGGGAGTTTGAAATTAAGGAACGGTTGAGAAACCATCAAAATTTTCGCAAGTCTGATACTCGAAACCAATAACTACTATGGCCTAGAGCAAAAATACAAATACCGTTGTAATCGGGCGAGTTTCTGCATTTGGATGCAGCAGGAATTTCTCGAGTTCGTCAATCCGTTCGCGAGATATGGGAGTTTGAAGTTAAGGAATGCTTGAGAAACCATCAAAATTGTCGCAAGTCTGATGCTAAAAAACCTATAAGTACAAAGGCCTAGGGGAAAAATACACATACCTTTGTAATCGGGCGAGTTTATACTTTCAGATGCAACAGGAATTTCTCGAGCTCGTCAATCGTTCGCGAGGTATGGGATTTTGAAATTAAAGAACGGTTGAGAAACCATCAAAATTTTCGCAAAACTGATACTCGAAACCAATAACTGGAATGGCCTAGGGCAAAAGTACACACACCATTGTAATGGGGCGAGTTTCTACTTTCAGATGCAACAGGAATTCCTCGAGTTCGTCATTCCGTTCGCGAGATATGGGAGTCTGAAGTTAAGGAATGGTTGAGAGAACATCACCATTTTCGCAAGTCTGATACTCGAAACCAATAACTACAATGGCCTAGGGCAAACATACCTTTGTAATCGGGCGAGTTTATGGTTTCAGATGCAACAGGAATTTCTCGAGCTCGTCAATCGTTCGCGAGATATGGGAGTTTGAAATTAAGGAACGGTTGAGAAACCATCAAAATTTTCGCAAAACTGATACTCGAAACCAATAACTGGAATGGCCTAGGGGAAGAGTACACACACCATTGTAATTGGGCGAGTTTCTACTTTCTGATGCAGCAGGAATTCCTCGAGTTCGTCAATCCGTTCGCGAGATATGGGAGTTTGAAATTAAGGAACGGTTGAGAAACCATCAAAATTTTTGCAAAACTGATACTCGAAACCAATAACTGGGATGGCCTAGGGGAAAAGTACACCCACCATTGTAATGGGGCGAGTTTCTGCTTTCAGATGCAACAGGAATTTCTCGAGTTCGTCAATTCGTTCGCGAGATATGGGAGTTTGAAATTAAGGAATGGTTGAGAAACCACAAAAATTTCGCAAGTCTGATACTCGAAACCAATAACTGGAACGGCCTAGGGGAAAAGTACACACACCATTGTAATCGGGGCAGTTTCTAATTTCAAGTGCAGCAGGAATTTCTCGAGTTCGCCAATCCGTTCGCGAGGTATCGGAGTTTGAAGTTAAGGAATGTTTGAGAAACCATCAAAATTTTCGCAAGTCTGATACTCGAAACCAATAACTACTGTGGCCTAGGGCAAAAATACAAATACCGTTGTAATCGCGCGAGTTTCTGCTTTTGGATGCAACAGGAATTTCTCGAGTTCGTCAATCCGTTCGCGAGATATGGGAGTTTGAAGTTAAGGAATGTTTGAGAAACCATCAAAATTTTCGCAAGTCTGATACTCGAAACCAATAACTACAAAGCCCTAGAGGAAAAATACACATACCTTTGTAATCGGGCGAGTTTATACTTTCAGATGCAACAGGAATTTCTCGAGCTCGTCAATCCGTTCGCGAGGTATCGGAGTTTGAAGTTAAGGAATGGTTGAGAAACCATCAAAATTTTCGCAAAAGTGATACTCGAAACCAATAACTGGAATGGCCTAGGGGAAAAGTACACACACCGTTGTAATGGGGCGAGTTTTTACTTTCTGATGCAACAGGAATTCCTCGAGTTCGTCAATCCGTTCGCGAGATATGGGAGTTTGAAGTTAAGGAGTGGTTGAGAAACCATCAAAATTTTCGCAAGTTTGATACTCGAAACCAATAACTGGAATGGCCTAGTGGAAAAGTACACACACCATTGTAATTGGGCGAGTTTCTACTTTCTGATGCAGCAGGAATTCCTCGAGTTCGTCAATCCGTTCGCGAGATATGGGAGTTTGAAATTAAGGAACGGTTGAGAAACCATCAAAATTTTTGCAAAACTGATACTCGAAACCAATAACTGGGATGGCCTAGGGGAAAAGTACACACACCATTGTAATGGGGCGAGTTTCTGCTTTCAGATGCAACAGGAATTTCTCGAGTTCGTCAATTCGTTCGCGAGATATGGGAGCTTGAAATTAAGGAATGGTTGAGAAACCACAAAAATTTCGCAAGTCTGATACTCGAAACCAATAACTGGAACGGCCTAGGGGAAAAGTACACACACCATTCTAATCGGGCCAGTTTCTACTTTCAAGTGCAACAGGAATTTCTCGAGTTCGCCAATCCGTTCGCGAGGTATCGGAGTTTGAAATTAAGGAATGGTTGTGAAACCATCAAAATTTTCGCAAGTCTGATACTCGAAACAAATAACTGGAACGGCCTAGGGGAAAAGTACAAACACCATTGTAATCGGGCAAGTTTCTACTTTCAGATGCAATAGGAAATTCTCGAGTTCGTCAATCCGTTCGCGAGATATGGGAGTTTGAAGTTAAGGAATGCTTGAGAAACCATCGAAATTTTCGCAAGTCTGACACTCGAAACCAATAACTACAAAGCCCTAGGGAAAAATACACATACCTTTGTAATCGGGCGAGTTTATACTTTCAGATGCAAGAGGAATTTCTCGTGCTCGTCAATCCGTTCCCGAGATATGGGAGTTTGAAATTAAGGAACGGTTGAGAAACCATCAAAATTTTTGCAAAACTGATACTCGAAACCAATAACTGGGATGGCCTAGGGGAAAAGTACACACACCATTGTAATGGGGCGAGTTTCTGCTTTCAGATGCAACAGGAATTTCTCGAGTTCGTCAATTCGTTCGCGAGATATGGGAGTTTGAAATTAAGGAATGGTTGAGAAACAACAAAAATTTCGCAAGTCTGATACTCGAAACAAATAACTGGAACGGCCTAGGGGAAAAGTACAAACACCATTGTAATCGGGCAAGTTTCTACTTTCAAGTGCAACAGAAATTTCTCGAGTTCGTCAATCCGTTCGCGAGATATGGGAGTTTGAAGTTAAGGAATGCTTGAGAAACCATCAAAATTTTCGCAAGTCTGACACTCGAAACCAATAACTACAAAGCCCTAGGGGAAAAATACACATACCTTTGTAATCGGGCGAGTTTATACTTTCAGATGCAACAGGAATTTCTCCAGCTCGTCAATCCGTTCGCGAGATATGGGAGTTTGAAGTTGAGGAACGGTTGAGAAACCATCAAAATTTTTGCAAAACTGATACTCGAAACCAATAACTGGGATGGCCTAGGGGAAAAGTACACACACCATTGTAATGGGGCGAGTTTCTGCTTTCAGATGCGAGAGGAATTTCTCGAGTTCGTCAATTAGTTCGCGAGATATGGGAGTTTGAAATTAAGGAATGGTTGAGAAACAACAAAAATTTCGCAAGTCTGATACTCGAAACCAATAACTGGAACGGCCTAGGGGAAAAGTACACACACCATTGTAATCGGTCCAGTTTCTACTTTCAAGTGCAACAGGAATTTCTCGTGCTCGTCAATCCGTTCGCGAGATATGGGAGTTTGAAATTAAGGAACGGTTGAGAAACCATCAAAATTTTCGCAAGTCTGATACTCGAAACCAATAACTACTATGGCCTAGGGCAAAAATACAAATACCGTTGTAATCGGGCGAGTTTCTGCATTTGGATGCAGCAGGAATTTCTCGAGTTCGTCAATCCGTTCGCGAGATATGGGAGTTTGAAGTTAAGGAATGCTTGAGAAACCATCAAAATTGTCGCAAGTCTGATACTCGAAACCAATAAGTACAAAGGCCTAGGGGAAAAATACACATACCTTTGTAATCGGGCGAGTTTATACTTTCAGATGCAACAGGAATTTCTCGAGCTCGTCAATCGTTCGCGAGGTATGGGATTTTGAAATTAAGGAACGGTTGAGAAACCATCAAAATTTTCGCAAAACTGATACTCGAAACCAATAACTGGAATGGCCTAGGGCAAAAGTACACACACCATTGTAATGGGGCGAGTTTCTACTTTCAGATGCAACAGGAATTCCTCGAGTTCGTCATTCCGTTCGCGAGATATGGGAGTCTGAATTTAAGGAATGGTTGAGAGAACATCACCATTTTCGCAAGTCTGATACTCGAAACCAATAACTACAATGGCCTAGGGCAAACAAACCTTTGTAATCGGGCGAGTTTATGCTTTCAGATGCAACAGGAATTTCTCGAGCTCGTCAATCGTTCGCGAGATATGGGAGTTTGAAATTAAGGAACGGTTGAGAAACCATCAAAATTTTCGCAAAACTGATACTCGAAACCAATAACTGGAATGGCCTAGGGGAAGAGTACACACACCATTGTAATTGGGCGAGTTTCTACTTTCTGATGCAGCAGGAATTCCTCGAGTTCGTCAATCCGTTCGCGAGATATGGGAGTTTGAAATTAAGGAACGGTTGAGAAACCATCAAAATTTTTGCAAAACTGATACACGAAACCAATAACTGGGATGGCCTAGGGGAAAAGTACACACACCATTGTAATGGGGCGAGTTTCTGCTTTCAGATGCAACAAGAATTTCTCGAGTTCGTCAATCCGTTCGCGAGGTATCGGAGTTTGAAGTTAAGGAATGGTTGAGAAACCATCAAAATTTTCGCAAGTCTGATACACGAAACCAATAACTACTATGGCCTAGGGCAAAAATACACATACCGTTGTAATCGGGCAAGTTTCTACTTTCAAGTGCAACAGGAATTTCTCGAGTTCGTCAATCCGTTCGCGAGATATGGGAGTTTGATGTTAAGGAATGCTTGAGAAACCATCAAAATTTTCGCAAGTCTGACACTCGAAACCAATAACTACAAAGTCCTAGGGAAAAAATACACATACCTTTGTAATCGGGCGAGTTTATACTTTCAGATGCAACAGGAATTTCTCGAGTTCGTCAATCCGTTCGCGAGATATGGGAGTTTGAAATTAAGGAATGGTTGAGAAACCACAAAAATTTTCGCAAGTCTGATACTCGAAACCAATAACTGGAATGGCCTAGTGGAAAAGTACACACACAATTGTAATTGGGCGAGTTTCTAAATCTCATGCAACAGGAAATCCTCGAGTTCGTCAATCCGTTCGCGATATATGGGAGTTTGAAGTTAAGGAATGGTTGTGAGACCATCACAATTTTCGGAAGTCTGATACTCGAAACCAATAACTACTATGGCCTAGGGGAAAAATACACATACCTTTGTAATCGGGCCAGTTTCTACTTTCAAGTGCAACAGGAATTTCTCGAGTTCGCCAATCCGTTCGCGAGGTATCGGAGTTTGAAATTAAGGAATGGTTGTGAAACCATCAAAATTTTCGCAAGTCTGATACTCGAAACAAATAACTGGAACGGCCTAGGGGAAAAGTACAAACACCATTGTAATCGGGCAAGTTTCTACTTTCAGATGCAATAGGAAATTCTCGAGTTCGTCAATCCGTTCGCGAGATATGGGAGTTTGAAGTTAAGGAATGCTTGAGAAACCATCGAAATTTTCGCAAGTCTGACACTCGAAACCAATAACTACAAAGCCCTAGGGAAAAATACACATACCTTTGTAATCGGGCGAGTTTATACTTTCAGATGCAAGAGGAATTTCTCGTGCTCGTCAATCCGTTCGCGAGATATGGGAGCTTGAAATTAAGGAACGGTTGAGAAACCATCAAAATTTTTGCAAAACTGATACTCGAAACCAATAACTGGGATGGCCTAGGGGAAAAGTACACACACCATTGTAATGGGGCGAGTTTCTGCTTTCAGATGCAACAGGAATTTCTCGAGTTCGTCAATTCGTTCGCGAGATATGGGAGTTTGAAATTAAGGAATGGTTGAGAAACAACAAAAATTTCGCAAGTCTGATACTCGAAACAAATAACTGGAACGGCCTAGGGGAAAAGTACAAACACCATTGTAATCGGGCAAGTTTCTACTTTCAAGTGCAACAGAAATTTCTCGAGTTCGTCAATCCGTTCGCGAGATATGGGAGTTTGAAGTTAAGGAATGCTTGAGAAACCATCAAAATTTTCGCAAGTCTGACACTCGAAACCAATAACTACAAAGCCCTAGGGGAAAAATACACATACCTTTGTAATCGGGCGAGTTTATACTTTCAGATGCAACAGGAATTTCTCGAGCTCGTCAATCCGTTCGCGAGATATGGGAGTTTGAAATTGAGGAACGGTTGAGAAACCATCAAAATTTTTGCAAAACTGATACTCGAAACCAATAACTGGGATGGCCTAGGGGAAAAGTACACACACCATTGTAATGGGGCGAGTTTCTGCTTTCAGATGCGACAGGAATTTCTCGAGTTCGTCAATTAGTTCGCGAGATATGGGAGTTTGAAATTAAGGAATGGTTGAGAAACAACAAAAATTTCGCAAGTCTGATACTCGAAACCAATAACTGGAACGGCCTAGGGGAAAAGTACACACACCATTGTAATCGGGCCAGTTTCTACTTTCAAGTGCAACAGGAATTTCTCGTGCTCGTCAATCCGTTCGCGAGATATGGGAGTTTGAAATTAAGGAACGGTTGAGAAACCATCAAAATTTTCGCAAGTCTGATACTTGAAACCAATAACTACTATGGCCTAGGGCAAAAATACAAATACCGTTGTAATCGGGCGAGTTTCTGCATTTGGATGCAGCAGGAATTTCTCGAGTTCGTCAATCCGTTCGCGAGATATGGGAGTTTGAAGTTAAGGAATGCTTGAGAAACCATCAAAATTGTCGCAAGTCTGATACTCGAAACCAATAAGTACAAAGGCCTAGGGGAAAAATACACATACCTTTGTAATCGGGCGAGTTTATACTTTCAGATGCAACAGGAATTTCTCGAGCTCGTCAATCGTTCGCGAGGTATGGGATTTTGAAATTAAGGAACGGTTGAGAAACCATCAAAATTTTCGCAAAACTGATAGTCGAAACCAATAACTGGAATGGCCTAGGGCAAAAGTACACACACCATTGTAATGGGGCGAGTTTCTACTTTCAGATGCAACAGGAATTCCTCGAGTTCGTCATTCCGTTCGCGAGATATGGGAGTCTGAATTTAAGGAATGGTTGAGAGAACATCACCATTTTCGCAAGTCTGATACTCGAAACCAATAACTACAATGGCCTAGGGCAAACAAACCTTTGTAATCGGGCGAGTTTATGCTTTCAGATGCAACAGGAATTTCTCGAGCTCGTCAATCGTTCGCGAGATATGGGAGTTTGAAATTAAGGAACGGTTGAGAAACCATCAAAATTTTCGCAAAACTGATACTCGAAACCAATAACTGGAATGGCCTAGGGGAAGAGTACACACACCATTGTAATTGGGCGAGTTTCTACTTTCTGATGCAGCAGGAATTCCTCGAGTTCGTCAATCCGTTCGCGAGATATGGGAGTTTGAAATTAAGGAACGGTTGAGAAACCATCAAAATTTTTGCAAAACTGATACACGAAACCAATAACTGGGATGGCCTAGGGGAAAAGTACACACACCATTGTAATGGGGCGAGTTTCTGCTTTCAGATGCAACAGGAATTTCTCGAGTTCGTCAATCCGTTCGCGAGGTATCGGAGTTTGAAGTTAAGGAATGGTTGAGAAACCATCAAAATTTTCGCAAGTCTGATACACGAAACCAATAACTACTATGGCCTAGGGCAAAAATACACATACCGTTGTAATCGGGCAAGTTTCTACTTTCAAGTGCAACAGGAATTTCTCGAGTTCGTCAATCCGTTCGCGAGATATGGGAGTTTGATGTTAAGGAATGCTTGAGAAACCATCAAAACTTTCGCAAGTCTGACACTCGAAACCAATAACTACAAAGTCCTAGGGAAAAAATACACATACCTTTGTAATCGGGCGAGTTTATACTTTCAGATGCAACAGGAATTTCTCGAGTTCGTCAATCCGTTCGCGAGATATGGGAGTTTGAAATTAAGGAATGGTTGAGAAACCACAAAAATTTTCGCAAGTCTGATACTCGAAACCAATAACTGGAATGGCCTAGTGGAAAAGTACACACACAATTGTAATTGGGCGAGTTTCTACTTTCTTATGCAACAGGAAATCCTCGAGTTCGTCAATCCGTTCGCGATATATGGGAGTTTGAAGTTAAGGAATGGTTGTGAGACCATCACAATTTTCGGAAGTCTGATACTCGAAACCAATAACTACTATGGCCTAGGGGAAAAATACACATACCTTTGTAATCGGGCGAGTCTCTACTTTCAGATGCAACAGGAATTTCTCGAGTTCGTCAATTCGTCCGCGAGATATGGGAGTTTGAAGTTAAGGAATGCTTGAGAAACCATCAAAATTTTCGCAAAACTGATACTCGAAACCAATAACTGGAATGGCCTAGGGCAAAAGTACACACACCATTGTAATGGGGCGAGTTTCTACTTTCAGATGCAACAGGAATTCCTCGAGTTCGTCATTCCGTTCGCGAGATATGGGAGTCCGAAGTTAAGGAATGGTTGAGAGACCATCACCATTTTCGCAAGTCTGATACTCGAAACCAATAACTACTATGGCCTAGGGCAAAAATACACATACCGTTGTAATCGGACGAGTTTCTGCTTTCAGATGCAACAGGAATTTCTCGAGTTCGTCAATTCGTTCACGAGATATGGGAGTTTGAAGTTAAGGAATGGTTGAGAAACCATCAAAATTTTCGCAAAAGTGATACTCGAAACCAATAACTGGAATGGCCTAGGGGAAAAGTACACACACCGTTGTAATGGGGCGAGTTTTTACATTCTGATGCAACAGGAATTCCTCGAGTTCGTCAATCCGTTCGCGAGATATGGGAGTTTGAAGTTAAGGAATGGTTGAGAAACCATCAAAATTTTCGCAAGTTTGATACTCGAAACCAATAACTGGAATGGCCTAGTGGAAAAGTACACACACCATTGTAATTGGGCGAATTTCTACTTTCTGATGCAGCAGGAATTCCTCGAGTTCGTCAATCCGTTCGCGAGATATGGGAGTTTGAAGTTAAGGAATGGTTGTGAGACCATCACAATTTTCGGAAGTCTGATACTCGAAACCAATAACTACTATGGCCTAGGGGAAAAATACACATACCTTTGTAATCGGGCGAGTTTCTACTTTCAGATGCTACAGGAATTTCTCGAGTTCGTCAATCCGTTCGCGAGATATGGGAGATTGAAGTTAAGGAATGGTTGAGAAACCATCGAAATTTTCGCAATTCTGATGCAAGAAACGCATAACTGGAGTGACCTAGGGAAAAAGTACACACACTATTGTAATCGGTCGACTTTCTACTTTCAGATGCAACAGGAAATAATCGAGTTCGTCAATCCGTTCGCGAGATATGGGAGTTTGAAGTTAAGGAATGCTTGAGAAACCATCAAAATTTTCGCAAGTCTGATACTCGAAACCAATAACTACAAAGCCCTAGAGGAAAAATACACATACCTTTGTAATCGGGCGAGTTTATACTTTCAGATGCAACAGGAATTTCTCGAGCTCGTCAATCCGTTCGCGAGATATGGGAGTTTGAAGTTAAGGAATGGTTGAGGAACCATCAAAATTTTCGCAAGTCTGATACTCGAAACAAATAACTGGAACGGCCAAGGGGAAAAGTACAAACACCATTGGGATCGGGCAAGTTTCTACTTTCAGATGCAACAGGAATTCCTCGAGATCGTCATTCCGTTCGCGAGATATGGGAGTCTGAAGTTAAGGAATGGTTGAGAGAACATCACCATTTTCGCAAGTCTGATACTCGAAACCAATAACTACAATGGCCTAGGGCAAACATACCTTTGTAATCGGGCGAGTTTATCCTTTCAGATGCAACAGGAATTTCTCGAGCTCGTCAATCGTTCGCGAGATATGGGAGTTTGAAATTAAGGAACGGTTGAGAAACCATCAAAATTTTCGCAAAACTGATACTCGAAACCAATAACTGGAATGGCCTAGGGGAAGAGTACACACACCATTGTGTTTGGGCGAGTTTCTACTTTCTGACGCAGCAGGAATTCCTCGAGTTCGTCAATCCGTTCGCGAGATATGGGAGTTTGAAGTTAAGGAATGGTTGAGAAACCATCAAAATTTTCGCAAGTGTGATACTCCAAACCAATAACTGGAATGGCCTAGTGGAAAAGTACACACACCATTGTAATTGGGCGAGTTTCTACTTTCTGATGCAGCAGGAATTCCTCGAGTTCGTCAATCCGTTCGCGAGATACGGGAGTTTGAAGTTAAGGAATGGTTGTGAGACCATCACAATTTTCGGAAGTCTGATACTCGAAACCAATAACTACTATGGCCTAGGGCAAAAGTACAGACACCATTGTAATGGGGCGAGTTTCTACTTTCAGATGCAACAGGAATTCCTCGAGTTCGTCATTCCGTTCGCGAGATATGGGAGTCTGAAGTTAAGGAATGGTTGAGAGACCATCACCATTTTCGCAAGTCTGATACTCGAAACCAATAATTACTATGGCCTAGGGCAAAAATACACACACCGTTGTAATCGGACGAGTTTCTGCTTTCAGATGCAACAGGAATTTCTCGAGTTCGTCAATTCGTTCGCGAGATATGGGAGTTTGAAGTTAAGGAATGGTTGAGAAACCATCAAAATTTTCGCAAGTGTGATACTCGAAACCAATAACTGGAATGGCCTAGGGGAAAAGTACACACACCGTTGTAATGGGGCGAGTTTTTACTTTCTGATGCAACAGGAATTCCTCGAGTTCGTCAATCCGTTCGGGAAATATGGGAGTTTGAAGTTAAGGAATGGTTGTGAGACCATCACAATTTTCGGAAGTCTGATACTCGAAACCAATAACTACTATGGCCTAGGGGAAAAATACACATACCTTTGTAATCGGGCGAGTTTCTACTGTCAGATGCTACAGGAATTTCTCGAGTTCGTCAATCCGTTCGCGAGATATGGGAGATTGAAGTTAAGGAATGGTTGAGAAACCATCAAAATTTTCGCAATTCTGATGCAAGAAACGCATAACTGGAGTGTCCTAGGGAAAAAGTACACACACTATTGTAATCGGTCGACTTTCTACTTTCAGATGCAACAGGAAATAATCGAGTTCGTCAATCCGTTCGCGAGATATGGGAGTTTGAAGTTAAGGAATGCTTGAGAAACCATCAAAATTTTCGCAAGTCTGATACTCGAAACCAATAACTACAAAGCCCTAGAGGAAAAATACACATACCTTTGTAATCGGGCGAGTTTATACTTTCAGATGCAACAGGAATTTCTCGAGCTCGTCAATCCGTTCGCGAGATATGGGAGTTTGAAGTTAAGGAATGGTTGAGGAACCATCAAAATTTTCGCAAGTCTGATACTCGAAACAAATAACTGGAACGGCCTAGGGGAAAAGTACAAACACCATTGTAATCGGGCAAGTTTCTACTTTCAAGTGAAACAGGAATTTCTCGAGTTCGTCAATCCGTTCGCGAGATATGGGAGTTTGAAGTTAAGGAATGCTTGAGAAACCATCAAAATTTTCGCAATTCTGATGCTAGAAACGAATAACTGGAACGGCCTAGGGGAAAAGTACACACACCATTGTAATCTGTAGACTTTCTACTTTGATATGCAACAGGAAATAATCGAGTTCGTCAATCCGTTCGCGAGATATGGTAGTTTGAAGTTAAAGAATGCTTGAGAAACCATCAAAATTTTCGCAAGTCTGATACTCGAAACCAATAACTACAAAGGCCTAGGGGAAAAATACACATACCTTTGTAATCGGGCGAGTTTCTACTTTCAGATGCTACAGGAATTTCTCGAGTTCGTCAATCCGTTCGCGAGATATGGGAGATTGAAGTTAAGCAATGGTTGAGAAACCATCAAAATTTCCGCAATTCTGATGCAAGAAACGAATAACTGGAATGACCTAGGGAAAAAGTACACATACCATTGTAATCGGTCCACTTTCTACTTTCAGATGCAACAGGAAATAATCGAGTTCGTCAATCCGTTCGCGAGCTATGGGAGTTTGAAGTTAAGGAGTGCTTGAGAAACCATCAAAATTTTCGCAAGTCTGATAGTCGAAACCAATAACTACAAAGCCCTAGAGGAAAAATACACATACCTTTGTAATCGGGCGAGTTTCTACTTTCAGATGCTACAGGAATTTCTCGAGTTCGTCAATCCGTTCGCGAGATATGGGAGATTGAAGTTAAGGAACGGTTGAGAAACCATCAAAATTTTCGCAAAACTGATACTCGAAACCAATAACTGGAATGGCCTAGGGGAAAAGTACACACACCACTGTAATGGGGCGAGTTTCTACTTTCAGATGCAACAGGAATTTCTCGAGCTCGTCAATCGTTCGCGAGATATGGGAGTTTGAAATTAAGGAATGGTTGAGAAACCATCAAAATTTTCGCAAGTGTGATACTCGAAACCAATAACTGGAATGGCCTAGGGGAAAAGTACACACACCATTGTAATGGGGCGAGTTTCTACTTTCTGATGCAACAGGAATTCCTCGAGTTCGTCAGTCCGTTCGCGAGATATGGGAGTTTGAAGTTAAGGAATGGTTGAGAAACCATCAAAATTTTTGCAAAACTGATACTCGAAACCAATAACTGGGATGGCCTAGGGGAAAAGTACACACACCATTGTAATGGGGCGAGTTCCTGCTTTCAGATGCAACAGGAATTTCTCGAGTTCGTCAATTCGTTCGCGAGATATGGGAGTTTGAAATTAAGGAATGTTTGAGAAACCACAAAAATTTCGCAAGTCTGATACTCGAAACCAATAACTGGAACGGCCTAGGGGAAAAGTACACACACCACTGTAATGGGGCGAGTTTCTACTTTCAGATGCAACAGGAATTCCTCGTGTTCGTCATCCCGTTCGCGAGATATGGGAGTCTGAAGTTAAGGAATGGTTGAGAGACCATCACCATTTTCGCTAGTCTGATACTCGAAACCAATAACTACTATGGCCTAGGGCAAAAATACAAATACCGTTGTAATCGGGCGAGTTTCTGCTTTTGGATGCAACAGGAATTTCTCGAGTTCGTCAATCCGTTCGCGAGATATGGGAGTTTGAAGTTAAGGAATGCTTGAGAAACCATCAAAATTTTCGCAAAACTGATACTCGAAACCAATAACTGGAATGGCCTAGGGGAAAAGTACACACACCATTGTAATGGGGCGAGTTTCTACTTTCAGATGCAATAGGAATTCCTCGAGTTCGTCATCCCGTTCGCGAGATATGGGAGTCTGAAGTTAAGGAATGGTTGAGAGACCATCACCATTTTCGCTAGTCTGATACTCGAAACCAATAACTACTATGGCCTAGGGGAAAAATACACATACCCTTGTAATCGGACGAGTTTCTGCTTTCAGATGCAACAGGAATTTCTCGAGTTCGTCAATTCGTTCGCGAGATATGGGAGTTTGAAGTTAAGGAATGGTTGAGAAACCATCAAAATTTTCGCAAGTGTGATACTCGAAACCAATAACTGGAATGGCGTAGGGGAAAAGTACACACACCATTGTAATGGGGCGAGTTTCTACTTTCTGATGCAACAGGAAGTCCTCGAGTTCGTCAAACCGTTCGCGAGATATGGGAGTTTGAAGTTAAGGAATGGTTGAGAAACCATCAAAATTTTCGCAAGTGTGATACTCGAAACCAATAACTGGAATGGCCTAGTGGAAAAGTACACACACCATTGTAATCGGACGACTTTCTACTTTCAGATGCAACAGGAAATAATCGAGTTCGTCAATCCGTTCGCGAGATATGGGAGTTTGAAGTTAAGGAATGGTTGAGAAACCATCAAAATTTTCGCAAGTCTGATACACGAAACCAATAACTACTGTGGCCTAGGGCAAAAATACGCATACCGTTGTAATCGGACGAGCTTCTGGTTTCAGATGCAATAGGAATTTCTCGAGTTCGTTAATCCGTTCGCGAGATATGGGAGTTTGAAGTTAAGGAATGGTTGAGAAACCATCAAAATTTTCGCAATTCTGATGCAATAAACGAATAACTGGAATGACCTAGGGGAAAAGTACACACACCATTCTAATCGGTAGACTTTCTACTTTCAGATGCAACAGGAAATAATCGAGTTCGTCAATCCGTTCGCGAGATATGGGAGTTTGAAGTTAAGGAATGCTTGGGAAACCATCAAAATTTTCGCAAGTCTGATACACGAAACCAATAACTACAAAGGCCTAGGGGAAAAATACACATACCTTTGTAATCGGGCGAGTTTCTACTTTCAGATGCTACAGGAATTTCTCGAGTTCGTCAATCCGTTCGCGAGATATGGGAGATTGAAGTTAAGGAATGGTTGAGAAACCATCAAAATTTTCGCAATTCTGATGCAAGAAACGAATAACTGGAATGACCTAGGGAAAAGTACACATACCATTGTAATCGGTCCACTTTCTACTTTCAGATGCAACAGGAAATAATCGAGTTCGTCAGTCCGTTCGCGAGATATGGGAGTTCGAAGTTAAGGAATGCTTGAGAAACCATGAAAATTTTCGCAAGTCTGATACTCGAAACCAATAACTACAAAGCCCTAGAGGAAAAATAGACATACCTTTGTAATCGGGCGAGTTTATAATTTCAGATGCAACAGGAAATTCTCGAGCTCGTAAATCCGTTCGCGAGATATGGGACTTTGAAATTAAGGAATGGTTGAGAAACCATCAAAATTTTCGCAAGTCTGATACGCGAAACAAGTAACTGGAACGGCCTAGGGGAAAAGAACAAACACCATTGTAATCGGGCAAGTTTCTACTTTCAAGTGCAACAGGAATTTCTCGAGTTCGTCAATCCGTTCGCGAGATATGGGAGTTTGAAGTTAAGGAATGCTTGAGAAACCATCAAAATTTTCGCAAGTCTGACACTCGAAACCAATAACTACAAAGCCCTAGGGGAAAAATACACATACCTTTGTAATCGGGCCAGTTTATTCTTTCAGATGCAACAGGAATTTCTCGAGCTCGTAAATCCGTTCGCGAGATATGGGAGTTTGAAATTAAGGAACGGTTGAGAAACCATCAAAATTTTTGCAAAACTGATACTCGAAACCAATAACTGGGATGGCCTAGGGGAAAAGTACACACACCATTCTAATCGGTAGACTTTCTACTTTCAGATGCAACAGGAAATAATCCAGTTCGTCAATCCGTTCGCGAGATATGGGAGTTTGAAGTTAAGGAATGCTTGAGAAACCATCAAAATTTTCGCAAGTCTGATACTTGAAACCAATAACTACAAAGCCCTAGGGGAAAAATACACATACCTTTGTAATCGGGCGAGTTTATACTTTCAGATGCAACAGGAATTTCTCGAGCTCGTCAATCCGTTCGCGAGATATAGGAGTTTGAAGTTAAGGAATGGTTGAGAAACCATCAAAATTTTCGCATTTCTGATGCAATAAACGAATAACTGGAATGACCTAGGGGAAAAGTACACACACCATTCTAATCGGTAGACTTTCTACTTTCAGATGCAACAGGAAATAATCGAGTTCGTCAATCCGTTCGCGAGATATGGGAGTTTGAAGTTAAGGAATGCTTGGGAAACCATCAAAATTTTCGCAAGTCTGATACACGAAACCAATAACTACAAAGCCCTAGGGGAAAAATACACATACCTTTGTAATCGGGCGAGTTTATACTTTCAGATGCAACAGGAATTTCTCGAGCTCGTCAATCCGTTCGCGAGATATGGGAGTTTGAAGTTAAGGAATGCTAGAGAAACCATCAAAATTTTCGCAAGTCTGATACTCGAAATCAATAACTACAAAGGCCTAGGGGAAAAATACACACACCTTTGTAATCGGGCGAGTTTCTACTTTCAGATGCTACAGGAATTTCTCGAGTTCGTCAATCCGTTCGCGAGATATGGGAGTTTGAAGTTAAGGAATGGTTGAGAAACAATCAAAATTTTCGCAAGTCTGATACTCGAAACCAATAACTACTATGGCCCAGTGCAAAAATACACATACCGTTGTAATCGGACGAGTTTCTGGTTTCAGATGCAGTAGGAATTTCTCGAGTTCGTCAATCCGTTCGCGAGATATGGGAGTTTGAAGTTATGGAATGGTTGAGAAACCATCAAAATTTTCGCAAGTCTGATACTCGAAACCAATAACTGGAACGGCCTAGGGGAGAAGTACACACACCATTGTAATCTGGCAAGTTTCTACTTTCAGAGGCGACAGGAACTTCTCGAGTTCGCCAATCCGTTCGCGAGGTATCGGAGTTTGAAGTTAAGGAATGGTTGAGAAACCATCAAAATTTTCGCAAGTGTGATTCTCGAAACCAATAACTACTATGGCATAGGGCAGAAATACACATACCGTTGTAATCGGACGAGCTTCTGGTTTCAGATGCAACAGAAATTTCTCGAGATCGTCAATCCGTTCGCGAGATATGGGAGTTTGAAGTTAAGGAATGCTTGAGAAACCATCAAAATTTTCGCAAGTCTGATACTCGAAACCAATAACTACTATGGCCTAGGGGAAAAATACACATACCTTTGTAATCGGGCGAGTCTCTACTTTCAGATGCAACAGGAATTTCTCGAGTTCGTCAATCCGTTCGCGAGATATGGGAATTTGAAGTTAAGGAATGGTTGTGACACCATCACAATTTTCGGAAGTCTGATACTCGAAATCAATAACTACTATGGCCTAGGGGAAAAATACACATACCTTTGTAATCGGGCGAGTTTCTACTGTCAGATGCTACAGGAATTTCTCGAGTTCGTCAATCCGTTCGCGAGATATGGGAGATTGAAGTTAAGGAATGGTTGAGAAACCATCAAAATTTTCGCAATTATGATGCAAGAAACGCATAACTGGAGTGACCTAGGGAAAAAGTACACACACTATTGTAATCGGTCGACTTTCTACTTTCAGATGCAACAGGAAATAATCGAGTTCGTCAATCCGTTCGCGAGATATGGGAGTTTGAAATTAAGGAACGGTTGAGAAACCATCAAAATTTTTGCAAAGCTGATACTCGAAACCAGTAACTGGGATGGCCTAGGGGAAAAGTACACACACCATTGTAATGGAGCGTGTTTCTGCTTTCAGATGCAACAGGAATTTCTCGAGTTCGTCAATTCGTTCGCGAGATATGGGAGTTTGAAGTTATGGAATGGTTGAGAAACCATCAAAATTTTCGCAAGTGTGATACTCGAAACCAATAACTGGAATGGCCTAGGGGAAAAGTACACACACCGTTGTAATGGGGCGAGATTCTACTTTCTGATGCAACAGGAATTCCTCGAGTTCGTCAATCCGTTCGCGAGATATGGGAGTTTGCAGTTAAGGAATGGTTGAGAAACCATCAAAATTTTCGCAAGTGTGATACTCGAAACCAATAACTGGAATGGCCTAGTGGAAAAGTACACACACCATTGTAATTGGGCGAGTTTCTACTTTCTGAAGCAACAGGAAATCCTCGAGTTCGTCAATCCGTTCGCGATATATGGGAGTTTGAAGTTAAGGAATGGTTGTGAGACCATCACAATTTTCGGAAGTCTGATACTCGAAACCAATAACTACTATGGCCTAGGGGAAAAATACACATACCTTTGTAATCTGTAGACTTTCTACTTTCAGATGGAACAGGAAATAATCGAGTTCGTCAATCCGTTCGCGAGATATGGGAGTTTGAAGTTAAGGAATGCTTGAGAAACCATCAAAATTTTCGCAAATCTGATACTTGAAACCAATAACTACAAAGCCCTAGGGGAAAAATACACATACCTTTGTAATCGGGCGAGCTTATACTTTCAGATGCAACAGGAATTTCTCGAGCTCGTCAATCCGTTCGCGAGATATGGGAGTTTGAAGTTAAGGAATGCTTGAGAAACCATCAAAATTTTCGCAAGTCTGATACTCGAAACAAATAACTACAAAGGCCTAGGGGAAAAATACACATACATTTGTAATCGGGCGAGTTTCTACTTTCAGATGCTACAGGAATTTCTCGAGTTCGTCAATCCGTTCGCGAGATATGGGAGATTGATGTTAAGGAGTGGTTGAGAAACCATCAAAATTTTCGCATATCTGATACTCGAAACAAATAACTGGAACGGCCTAGGGGAAAAGAACAAACACCATTGTAATCGGGCAAGTTTCTACTTTCAAGTGCAACAGGAATTTCTCGAGTTCGTCAATCCGTTCGCGAGATATGGGAGTTTGAAGTTAAGAAATGCTTGAGAAACCATCAAAATTTTCGCAAGTCTGATACTCGAAACCAATAACTACAAAGCCCTAGGGGAGAAATACACACACCATTGTAATGGGGCGAGTTTCCGCTTTCAGATGCAACAGGAATTTCTCGAGTTCGTCAATCCGTTCGCGAGATATGGGAGTTTGAATTTAAGGAATGCTTGAGAAACCATCAAAATTTTCGCACGTCTGACACTCTAAACCAATAACTACAACGCCCTAGGGGAAAAATACACACACCATTGTAATCGGGCCAGTTTCAACTTTCAAGTGCAACAGGAATTTCTCGAGTGCGCCAATCCGTTCGCGAGGTATCGGAGTTTGAAGTTAAGGAATGCTTGAGAAACCATCAAAATTCTCGCAAGTCTGATACTCGAAACCAATAACTACAAAGGCCTAGGGGAAAAATTCACATACCTTTGTAATCGGGCGAGTTTATACTTTCAGATGCAACAGGAATTTCTCGAGCTCGTCAATCGTTCGCGAGATATGGGAGTTTGAAATTAAGGAACGGTTGAGAAACCATCAAAATTTTCGCAAAACTGATACTCGAAACCAATAACTGGAATGGCCTAGTGGAAAAGTACACACACCATTGTAATTGGGCGAGTTTCTACTTTCTGATGCAACAGGAAATCCTCGAGTTCGTCAATCCGTTCGCGATATATGGGAGTTTGAAGTTAAGGAATGGTTGTGAGACCATCACAATTTTCGGAAGTCTGATACTCGAAACCAATAATTACAAAGCCCTAGGGGAAAAATACACACACCATTGTAATCGGGCCTGTTTCAACTTTCAAGTGCAACAGGAATTTCTCGAGTTCGCCAATCCGTTCGCGAGGTATCGGAGTTTGAAGTTAAGGAATGCTTGAGAAACCATCAAAATTCTCGCAAGTCTGATACTCGAAACCAAGAACTACAAAGGCCTAGGGGAAAAATTCACATACCTTTGTAATCGGGCGAGTTTATACTTTCAGATGCAACAGGAATTTCTCGAGCTCGTCAATTCGGTCGCGAGATATGGGAGTTTGAAATTAAGGAATGGTTGAGAAACAACAAAAACTTCGCAAGTCTGTTACTCGAAACCAATAACTGGAATGGCCTAGTGGAAAAGTACACACACCATTGTAATTGGGCGAGTTTCTACTTTCTGATGCAGCAGGAATTCCTCGAGTTCGTCAATCCGTTCGCGAGATATGGGAGTTTGAAATTAAGGAATGGTTGAGAAACAACAAAAACTTCGCAAGTCTGTTACTCGAAACCAATAACTGGAACGGCCTAGGGGAAAAGTACACACACCATTGTAATCGGGCCAGTTTCTACTTTCAAGTGCAACAGGAATTTCTCGAGTTCGCCAATCCGTTCGCGAGGTATCGGAGTTTGAAGTTAAGGAATGGTTCAGAAACCATCAAAATTTTCGCAAGTCTGATACTCGAAACCAATAACTACTATGGCCTAGCGCAAAAATACAAATACCGTTGTAATCGGGCGAGTTTCTGCATTTGGATGCAGCAGGAATTTCTCGAGTTCGTCAATCCGTTCGCGAGATATGGGAGTTTGAAGTTAAGGAATGCTTGAGAAACCATCAAAATTTTCGCAAGTCTGATACTCGAAACCAATAAGTGCAAAGGCCTAGGGGAAAAATACACATACCTTTGTAATCGGGCGAGTTTATACTTTCAGATGAAAAAGGAATTTCTCGAGCTCGTCAATCGTTCGCGAGATATGGGATTTTGAAATTAAGGAACGGTTGAGAAACCATCAAAATTTTCGCAAAACTGATACTCGAAACCAATAACTGGAATGGCCTTGGGGAAAAGTACACACACCATTGTAAAGGGGCGAGTTTCTACATTCTGATGCAACAGGAATTCCTCGAGTTCGTCAATCCGTTCGCGAGATATGGGAGTTTGAAGTTAAGGAATGGTAGAGAAACCATCAAAATTTTCGCAAGTGTGATACTCGAAACCAATAACTCGAATGGCCTAGTGGAAAAGTACACACACCATTGTAATTGGGCGAGTTTCTACTTTCTGATGCAACAGGAAATCCTCGAGTTCGTCAATCGGTTCGCGAGATATGGGAGTTTGAAGTTATGGAATGGTTGTGAGACCATCACAATTTTCGGAAGTCTGATACTCGAAACCAATAACTACAATGGCCTAGGGCAAACATACCTTTGTAATCGGGCGAGTTTATGCTTTCAGATGCAACAGGACTTTCTCGAGCTCGTCAATCGTTCGCGAGATATGGGAGTTTGAAATTAAGGAACGGTTGAGAAACCATCAAAATTTTCGCAAAACTGATACTCGAAACCAATAACTGGAATGGCCTAGGGGAAGAGTACACACACCATTGTAATTGGGCGAGTTTCTACTTTCTGATGCAGCAGGAATTCCACGAGTTCGTCAATCCGTTCGCGACATATGGGAGTTTGAAATTAAGGAACGGTTGAGAAACCATCAAAATTTTTGCAAAACTGATACTCGAAACCAATAACTGGGATGGCCTAGGGGAAAAGTACACACACCATTGTAATGGGGCGAGTTTCTGCTTTCAGATGCAACAGGAATTTCTCGAGCTCGTCAATCCGTTCGCGACATATCGGAGTTTGAAGTTAAGGAATGGTTGAGAAACCATCAAAATTTTCGCAAGTCTGATACACGAAACCAATAACTACTATGGCCTAGGGCAAAAATACAAATACCGTTGTAATCGGGCGAGTTTCTGCTTTTGGATGCAACAGGAATTTCTCGAGTTCGTCCATCCGTTCGCGAGATATGGGAGTTTGATGTTAAGGAATGCTTGAGAAACCATCAAAATTTTCGCAAGTCTGACACTCGAAACCAATAACTACAAAGCCCTAGAGGAAAAATACACATACCTTTGTAATCGGGCGAGTTTATACTTTCAGATGCAACAGGAATTTCTCGAGCTCGTCAATTCGTACGCGAGATATGGGAGTTTGAAGTTAAGGAATGCTTGAGAAACCATCAAAATTTTCGCAAGTGTGATACTCGAAACCAATAACTGGAATGGCCTAGGGGAAAATTACACACACCATTCTAATGGGGCGAGTTTCTACTTTCAGAAGCAACAGGAATTTCTCGAGCTCGTCAATCCTTTCGCGAGATATCGGAGTTTGAAGTTAAGGAATGGTTGCGAAACCATCAAAATTTTCGCACGTCTGATACACGAAAACAATAACTACTATGGCCTAGGGCAAAAATACAAATACCGTTGTAATCGGGCGAGTTTCTGCTTTGGATGCAACAGGAATTTCTCGAGTTCGTCAATCCGTTCGCGAGATATGGGAGTTTGATGTTAAGGAATGCTTGAGAAACCATCAAAATTTTCGCAAGTCTGACACTCGAAACCAATAACTACAAAGTCCTAGGGGAAAAATACACATACCGTTGTAATCGGACGAGTTTCTGCTTTCAGATGCAACAGGAATTTCTCGAGCTCGTCAATCCGTTCGCGACATATCGGAGTTTGAAGTTAAGGAATGGTTGAGAAACCATCAAAATTTTCGCAAGTCTGATACACGAAACCAATAACTACTATGGCCTAGGGCAAAAATACAAATACCGTTGTAATCGGGCGAGTTTCTGCTTTTGGATGCAACAGGAATTTCTCGAGTTCGTCAATCCGTTCGCGAGATATGGGAGTTTGATGTTAAGGAATGCTTGAGAAACCATCAAAATTTTCGCAAGTCTGACACTCGAAACCAATAACTACAAAGCCCTAGAGGAAAAATACACATACCTTTGTAATCGGGCGAGTTTATACTTTCAGATGCAACAGGAATTTCTCGAGCTCGTCAATCCGTACGCGAGATATGGGAGTTTAAAGTTAAGGAATGGTTGAGAAACCATCAAAATTTTCGCAAGTCTGATACTTGAAACCAATAACTGGAATGGCCTAGGGGAAAATTACACACACCATTCTAATGGGGCGAGTTTCTACTTTCAGATGAAACAGGAATTTCTCGAGCTCGTCAATCCGTTCGCGAGATATCGGAGTTTGAAGTTAAGGAATGGTTGAGAAACCATCAAAATTTTCGCAAGACTGATACAAGAAACCAATAACTACTATGGCCTAGGGCAAAAATACAAATACCGTTGTAATCGGGCGAGTTTCTGCTTTTGGATGCAACAGGAATTTCTCGAGTTCGTCAATCCGTTCGCGAGATATGGGAGTTTGATGTTAAGGAATGCTTGAGAAACCATCAAAATTTTCGCAAGTCTGACACTCGAAACCAATAACTACAAAGTCCTAGGGGAAAAATACACATACCTTTGTAATCGGGCGAGTTTATACTTTCAGATGCAACAGGAATTTCTCGAGCTCGTCAATCCGTTCGCGAGATATGGGAGTTTGAAATTAAGGAATGGTTGAGACACCACAAAAATTTTCGCAAGTCTGATACTCGAAACCAATAACTGGAATTGCCGAGTGGAAAAGTACACACACAATTGTAATTGGGCGAGTTTCTACTTTCTTATGCAACAGGAAATCCTCGAGTTCATCAATCCGTTCGCGATATATGGGAGTTTGAAGTTAAGGAATGGTTGTGAGACCATCACAATTTTCGGAAGTCCGATACTCGAAACCAATAACTACTATGGCCTAGGGGAAAAATACACATACATTTGTAATCGGGCGAGTCTCTACTTTCAGATGCAACAGGAATTTCTCGAGTTCGTCAATCCGTTCGCGAGATATGGGAGTTTGAAGTTAAGGAATGCTTGAGAAACCATCAAAATTTTCGCAAAACTGATACTCGAAACCAATAACTGGAATGGCCTAGGGCAAAAGTACACACACCATTGTAATGGGGCGAGTTTCTACTTTCAGATGCAACAGGAATTCCTCGAGTTCGTCATTCCGTTCGCGAGATATGGGAGTCCGAAGTTAAGGAATGGTTGAGAGACCATCACCATTTTCGCAAGTCTGATACTCGAAACCAATAACTACTATGGCCTAGGGCAAAAATACACATACCGTTGTAATCGGACGAGTTTCTGCTTTCAGATGCAACAGGAATTTCTCGAGTTCGTCAATTCGTTCGAGAGATATGGGAGTTTGAAGTTAAGGAATGGTTGAGAAACCATCAAAATTTTCGAAAAACTGATACTCGAAACCAATAACTGGAATGGCCTAGGGGAAAAGTACACACTCCGTTGTAATGGGGCGAGTTTTTACTTTCTGATGCAACAGGAATTCCTCGAGTTCGTCAATCCGTTCGCGAGATATGGGAGTTTGAAGTTAAGGAATGGTTGAGAAACCATCAAAATTTTCGCAAGTGTGATACTCGAAACCAATAACTTGAATGGCCTGGTGGAAAAGTACACACACCATTGTAATTGGGCAAGTTTCTACTTTCTGATGCAGCAGGAATCCCTCGAGTTCGTCAATCCGTTCGCGAGATATGGGAGTTTGAAGTTAAGGAATGGTTGTGAGACCATCACAATTTTCGGAAGTCTGATACTCGAAACCAATAACTACTATGGCCTAGGGGAAAAATACACATACCTATGTAATCGGGCGAGTCTCTACTTTCAGATGCAACAGGAATTTCTCGAGTTCGTCAATCCGTTCGCGAGATACGGGAGTTTGAAGTTAAGGAATGCTTGAGAAACCATCAAAATTTTCGCAAAACTGATACTCGAAACCAATAACTGGAATGGCCTAGGGCAAAAGTACACACACCATTGTAATTGGGCGAGTTTCTACTTTCTGATGCAGCAGGAATTCCTCGAGTTCGTCAATCCGTTCGCGAGATATGGGAGTTTGAAGTTAAGGAATGGTTGTGAGACCATCACAATTTTCGGAAGTCTGATACTCGAAACCAATAACTACTATGGCCTAGGGGAAAAATACACATACCTTTGTAATCGGGCGAGTTTCTACTTTCAGATGCAACTGGAATTTCTCGAGTTCGTCAATCCGTTCGCGAGATATGGGCGTTCGAAGTTAAGGAATGGTTGAGAAACCATCAAAATTTTCGCAATTCTGATGCTAGAAACGAATAACTGGAACGGCCTAGGGGAAAAGTACACACACCATTGTAATCGGGGCAGTTTCTACTTTCAAGTGCAGCAGGAATTTCTCGAGTTCGCCAATCCGTTCGGGAGGTATCGGAGTTTGAAGTTAAGGAATTGTTGAGAAACCATCAAAATTTTCGCAAGTCTGATACTCGAAACCAATAACTACTGTGGCCTAGGGCAAAAATACAAATACCGTTGTAATCGGGCGAGTTTCTGCTTTTGGATGCAACAGGAATTTCTCGAGTTCGTCAATCCGTTCCCGAGATATGGGAGTTTGAAGTTAAGGAATGCCTGAGAAACCATCAAAATTTTCGCAAGTCTGATACTCGAAACCAATAAGTGCAAAGGCCTAGGGGAAAAATACACATACCTTTGTAATCGGGCGAGTTTATACTTTCAGATGAAAAAGGAATTTCTCGAGCTCGTCAATCGTTCGCGAGATATGGGATTTTGAAATTAAGGAACGGTTGAGAAACCATCAAAATTTTCGCAAAACTGATACTCGAAACCAATAACTGGAATGGCCTTGGGGAAAAGTACACACACCATTGTAAAGGGGCGAGTTTCTACATTCTGATGCAACAGGAATTCCTCGAGTTCGTCAATCCGTTCGCGAGATATGGGAGTTTGAAGTTAAGGAATGGTAGAGAAACCATCAAAATTTTCGCAAGTGTGATACTCGAAACCAATAACTCGAATGGCCTAGTGGAAAAGTACACACACCATTGTAATTGGGCGAGTTTCTACTTTCTGATGCAACAGGAAATCCTCGAGTTCGTCAATCGGTTCGCGAGATATGGGAGTTTGAAGTTATGGAATGGTTGTGAGACCATCACAATTTTCGGAAGTCTGATACTCGAAACCAATAACTACAATGGCCTAGGGCAAACATACCTTTGTAATCGGGCGAGTTTATGCTTTCAGATGCAACAGGACTTTCTCGAGCTCGTCAATCGTTCGCGAGATATGGGAGTTTGAAATTAAGGAACGGTTGAGAAACCATCAAAATTTTCGCAAAACTGATACTCGAAACCAATAACTGGAATGGCCTAGGGGAAGAGTACACACACCATTGTAATTGGGCGAGTTTCTACTTTCTGATGCAGCAGGAATTCCACGAGTTCGTCAATCCGTTCGCGACATATGGGAGTTTGAAATTAAGGAACGGTTGAGAAACCATCAAAATTTTTGCAAAACTGATACTCGAAACCAATAACTGGGATGGCCTAGGGGAAAAGTACACACACCATTGTAATGGGGCGACTTTCTGCTTTCAGATGCAACAGGAATTTCTCGAGCTCGTCAATCCGTTCGCGACATATCGGAGTTTGAAGTTAAGGAATGGTTGAGAAACCATCAAAATTTTCGCAAGTCTGATACACGAAACCAATAACTACTATGGCCTAGGGCAAAAATACAAATACCGTTGTAATCGGGCGAGTTTCTGCTTTTGGATGCAACAGGAATTTCTCGAGTTCGTCCATCCGTTCGCGAGATATGGGAGTTTGATGTTAAGGAATGCTTGAGAAACCATCAAAATTTTCGCAAGTCTGACACTCGAAACCAATAACTACAAAGCCCTAGAGGAAAAATACACATACCTTTGTAATCGGGCGAGTTTATACTTTCAGATGCAACAGGAATTTCTCGAGCTCGTCAATCCGTACGCGAGATATGGGAGTTTGAAGTTAAGGAATGCTTGAGAAACCATCAAAATTTTCGCAAGTGTGATACTCGAAACCAATAACTGGAATGGCCTAGGGGAAAATTACACACACCATTCTAATGGGGCGAGTTTCTACTTTCAGAAGCAACAGGAATTTCTCGAGCTCGTCAATCCTTTCGCGAGATATCGGAGTTTGAAGTTAAGGAATGGTTGCGAAACCATCAAAATTTTCGCACGTCTGATACACGAAAACAATAACTACTATGGCCTAGGGCAAAAATACAAATACCGTTGTAATCGGGCGAGTTTCTGCTTTTGGATGCAACAGGAATTTCTCGAGTTCGTCAATCCGTTCGCGAGATATGGGAGTTTGATGTTAAGGAATGCTTGAGAAACCATCAAAATTTTCGCAAGTCTGACACTCGAAACCAATAACTACAAAGTCCTAGGGGAAAAATACACATACCGTTGTAATCGGACGAGTTTCTGCTTTCAGATGCAACAGGAATTTCTCGAGCTCGTCAATCCGTTCGCGACATATCGGAGTTTGAAGTTAAGGAATGGTTGAGAAACCATCAAAATTTTCGCAAGTCTGATACACGAAACCAATAACTACTACGGCCTAGGGCAAAAATACAAATACCGTTGTAATCGGGCGAGTTTCTGCTTTTGGATGCAACAGGAATTTCTCGAGTTCGTCAATCCGTTCGCGAGATATGGGAGTTTGATGTTAAGGAATGCTTGAGAAACCATCAAAATTTTTGCAAGTCTGACACTCGAAACCAATAACTACAAAGCCCTAGAGGAAAAATACACATACCTTTGTAATCGGGCGAGTTTATACTTTCAGATGCAACAGGAATTTCTCGAGCTCGTCAATCCGTACGCGAGATATGGGAGTTTAAAGTTAAGGAATGGTTGAGAAACCATCAAAATTTTCGCAAGTCTGATACTTGAAACCAATAACTGGAATGGCCTAGGGGAAAATTACACACACCATTCTAATGGGGCGAGTTTCTACTTTCAGATGAAACAGGAATTTCTCGAGCTCGTCAATCCGTTCGCGAGATATCGGAGTTTGAAGTTAACGAATGGTTGAGAAACCATCAAAATTTTCGCAAGTCTGATACAAGAAACCAATAACTACTATGGCCTAGGGCAAAAATACAAATACCGTTGTAATCGGGCGAGTTTCTGCTTTTGGATGCAACAGGAATTTCTCGAGTTCGTCAATCCGTTCGCGAGATATGGGAGTTTGATATTAAGGAATGCTTGAGAAACCATCAAAATTTTCGCAAGTCTGACACTCGAAACCAATAACTACAAAGTCCTAGGGGAAAAATACACATACCTTTGTAATCGGGCGAGTTTATACTTTCAGATGCAACAGGAATTTCTCGAGCTCGTCAATCCGTTCGCGAGATATGGGAGTTTGAAATTAAGGAATGGTTGAGACACCACAAAAATTTTCGCAAGTCTGATACTCGAAACCAATAACTGGAGTGGCCTAGTGGAAAAGTACACACACAATTGTAATTGGGCGAGTTTCTACTTTCTTATGCAACAGGAAATCCTCGAGTTCATCAATCCGTTCGCGATATATGGGAGTTTGAAGTTAAGGAATGGTTGTGAGACCATCACAATTTTCGGAAGTCCGATACTCGAAACCAATAACTACTATGGCCTAGGGGAAAAATACACATACATTTGTAATCGGGCGAGTCTCTACTTTCAGATGCAACAGGAATTTCTCGAGTTCGTCAATCCGTTCGCGAGATATGGGAGTTTGAAGTTAAGGAATGCTTGAGAAACCATCAAAATTTTCGCAAAACTGATACTCGAAACCAATAACTGGAATGGCCTAGGGCAAAAGTACACACACCATTGTAATGGGGCGAGTTTCTACTTTCAGATGCAACAGGAATTTCTCGAGTTCGTCATTCCGTTCGCGAGATATGGGAGTCCGAAGTTAAGGAATGGTTGAGAGACCATCACCATTTTCGCAAGTCTGATACTCGAAACCAATAACTACTATGGCCTAGGGCAAAAATACACATACCGTTGTAATCGGACGAGTTTCTGCTTTCAGATGCAACAGGAATTTCTCGAGTTCGTCAATTCGTTCGAGAGATATGGGAGTTTGAAGTTAAGGAATGGTTGAGAAACCATCAAAATTTTCGAAAAACTGATACTCGAAACCAATAACTGGAATGGCCTAGGGGAAAAGTACACACTCCGTTGTAATGGGGCGAGTTTTTACTTTCTGATGCAACAGGAATTCCTCGAGTTCGTCAATCCGTTCGCGAGATATGGGAGTTTGAAGTTAAGGAATGGTTGAGAAACCATCAAAATTTTCGCAAGTGTGATACTCGAAACCAATAACTTGAATGGCCTGGTGGAAAAGTACACACACCATTGTAATTGGGCAAGTTTCTACTTTCTGATGCAGCAGGAATCCCTCGAGTTCGTCAATCCGTTCGCGAGATATGGGAGTTTGAAGTTAAGGAATGGTTGTGAGACCATCACAATTTTCGGAAGTCTGATACTCGAAACCAATAACTACTATGGCCTAGGGGAAAAATACACATACCTATGTAATCGGGCGAGTCTCTACTTTCAGATGCAACAGGAATTTCTCGAGTTCGTCAATCCGTTCGCGAGATACGGGAGTTTGAAGTTAAGGAATGCTTGAGAAACCATCAAAATTTTCGCAAAACTGATACTCGAAACCAATAACTGGAATGGCCTAGGGCAAAAGTACACACACCATTGTAATTGGGCGAGTTTCTACTTTCTGATGCAGCAGGAATTCCTCGAGTTCGTCAATCCGTTCGCGAGATATGGGAGTTTGAAGTTAAGGAATGGTTGTGAGACCATCACAATTTTCGGAAGTCTGATACTCGAAACCAATAACTACTATGGCCTAGGGGAAAAATACACATACCTTTGTAATCGGGCGAGTTTCTACTTTCAGATGCAACTGGAATTTCTCGAGTTCGTCAATCCGTTCGCGAGATATGGGCGTTCGAAGTTAAGGAATGGTTGAGAAACCATCAAAATTTTCGCAATTCTGATGCTAGAAACGAATAACTGGAATGACCTAGGGAAAGAGTAAACACACCATTGTAATCGGTCGACTTTCTACTTTCAGATGAAACAGGAAATAAGCGAGTTCGGCAATCCGTTCGCGAGATATTGGAGTTTGAAGTTAAGGAATGCTTGAGAAACCATCAAAATTTTCGCAAGTCTGATACTCGAAACCAATAACTACTATGCCCTAGCGCAAAAATACAAATACCGTTGTAATCGGGCGAGTTTCTGCATTTGGATGCAGCAGGAATTTCTCGAGTTCGTCAATCCGTTCGCGAGATATGGGAGTTTGAAGTTAAGGAATGCTTGAGAAACCATCAAAATTGTCGCAAGTCTGATACTCGAAACCAATAAGTACAAAGGCCTAGGGGAAGAATACACAAACCTTTGTAATCGGGCGAGTTTATACTTTCAGATGCAACAGGAATTTCTCGAGCTCGTCAATCGTTCGCGAGATATGGGATTTTGAAATTAAGGAACGGTTGAGAAACCATCAAAATTTTCGCAAAACTGATACTCGAAACCAATAACTGGAATGGCCTAGGGCAAAAGTACACACACCATTGTAATGGGGCGAGTTTCTACTTTCAGATGCAACAGGAATTCCTCGAGTTCGTCATTCCGTTCGCGAGATATGGGTGTCTGAAGTTAAGGAATGGTTGAGAGAACATCACCATTTTCGCAAGTCTGATACTCGAAACCAATAACTACAATGGCCTAGGGCAAACATACCTTTGTAATCGGGCGAGTTTATGCTTTCAGATGCAACAGGAATTTCTCGAGTTCGTCAATCGTTCGCGAGATATGGGATTTTGAAATTAAGGAACGGTTGAGGAACCATCAAAATTTTCGCAAAACTGATACTCGAAACCAATAACTGGAATGGCCTAGGGGAAGAGTACACACGCCATTGTAATTGGGCGAGTTTCTACTTTCTGATGCAGCAGGAATTCCTCGAGTTCGTCAATCCGTTCGCGAGATATGGGAGTTTGAAATTAAGGAACGGTTGAGAAACCATCAAAATTTTTGCAAAACTGATACTCGAAACCCATAACTGGGATGGCCTAGGGGAAAAGTACACACACCATTGTAATGGGGCGAGTTTCTGCTTTCAGATGCAACAGGAATTTCTCGAGTTCGTCAATTCGTTCGCGAGATATGGGAGTTTGAAATTAAGGAATGGTTGAGAAACCACAAAAATTTCGCAAGTCTGATACTCGAAACCAATAACTGGAACGGCCTAGGGGAAAAGTACACACACCATTGTAATCGAGGCAGTTTCGACTTTCAAGTGCAGCAGGAATTTCTCGAGTTCGCCAATCCGTTCGCGAGGTATCGGAGTTTGAAGTTAAGGAATTGTTGAGAAACCATCAAAATTTTCGCAAGTCTGATACTCGAAACCAATAACTACTGTGGCCTAGGGCAAAAATACAAATACCGTTGTAATCGGGCGAGTTTCTGCTTTCAGATGCAACAGGAATTTCTCGAGTTCGTCAATCCGTTCGCGAGATATGGGAGTTTGAAATTAAGGAATGGTTGAGAAACCATCATAATTTTCGCAAGTCTGATACGCGAAACCAATAACTACAATGGCCTAGGGGAAAGATACACATACCCTTGTAATCGGGCGAGTTTCTGCTTTCAGATGCAATAGCAAATTCTCGTGTTCGTCAATCCGTTCGCGAGAAATGGAAGTGTGAAAATAAGGAATGGTTGAGAAACCATCAAAATTTTCGCAAGTCTGATACTCGAAACCAATAACTACAAAGGCCTAGGGGGAAAACACACATATCTTTGTAATCGGGCGAGTTTCTACTTTCAAATGCAGTAGGAATTTCTAGCGTTCGTCAATCCGTTCGCGAGATATGGGAGTTTGAAGTTAAGGGATGGTTGAGAAACCATCAAAATTTTCGCAAGTCTGATACTCGAAACCAATAACTGGAATGGCCTAGGGGAAAAGTACACATACCGTTGCAATCGGGCGACTTTCTACTTTCACATGCATCAGGAATTTCTCGAGTTCGTCAATCCGTTCGCGAGATATGGGAGTTTGAAGTTAAGGAATGCTTGAGAAACCATCAAAATTTTCGCAAAACTGATACTCGAAACCAATAACTGGAATGGCCTAGGGCAAAAGTACACACACCATTGTAATGGGGCGAGTTTCTACTTTCAGATGCAACAGGAATTCCGCGAGTTCGTCATTCCGTTCGCGAGATATGGGAGTCCGAAGTTAAGGAATGGTTGAGAGACCATCACCATTTTCGCAAGTCTGATACTCGAAACCAATAACTACTATGGCCTAGGGCAAAAATACACATACCGTTGTAATCGGACGAGTTTCTGCTTTCAGATGCAACAGGAATTTCTCGAGTTCGTCAATTCGTTCGCGAGATATGGGAGTTTGAAGTTAAGGAATGGTTGAGAAACCATCAAAATTTTCGCAAAAGTGATACTCGAAACCAATAACTGGAATGGCCTAGGGGAAAAGTACACACACCGTTGTAATGGGGCGAGTTTTTACTTTCTGATGCAACAGGAATTCCTCGAGTTCGTCAATCCGTTCGCGAGATATGGGAGTTTGAAGTTAAGGAATGGTTGAGAAACCATCAAAATTTTCGCAATTCTGATGCAACAAACGCATAACTGGAGTGACCTAGGGAAAAAGTACACACACTATTGTAATCGGTCGACTTTCTACTTTCAGATGCAACAGGAAATAATCGAGTTCGTCAGTCCGTTCGCGAGATATGGGAGTTTGAAGTTAAGGAATGCTTGAGAAACCATCAAAATTTTCGCAAGTCTGATACTCGAAACCAATAACTACAAAGCCCTAGAGGAAAAATACACATACCTTTGTAATCGGGCGAGTTTATACTTTCAGATGCAACAGGAAATAATCGAGTTCGTCAATTCGTTCGCGAGATATGGGAGTTTGAAGTTAAGGAATGGTTGAGAAACCATCAAAATTTTCGCAAAAGTGATACTCGAAACCAATAACTGGAATGGCCTAGGGGAAAAGTACACACACCGTTGTAATGGGGCGAGTTTTTACTTTCTGATGCAACAGGAATTCCTCGAGTTCGTCAATCCGTTCGCGAGATATGGGAGTTTGAAGTTAAGGAATGGTTGAGAAACCATCAAAATTTTCGCAATTCTGATGCAACAAACGCATAACTGGAGTGACCTAGGGAAAAAGTACACACACTATTGTAATCGGTCGACTTTCTACTTTCAGATGCAACAGGAAATAATCGAGTTCGTCAGTCCGTTCGCGAGATATGGGAGTTTGAAGTTAAGGAATGCTTGAGAAACCATCAAAATTTTCGCAAGTCTGATACTCGAAACCAATAACTACAAAGCCCTAGAGGAAAAATACACATACCTTTGTAATCGGGCGAGTTTATACTTTCAGATGCAACAGGAAATAATCGAGTTCGTCAATTCGTTCGCGAGATATGGGAGTTTGAAGTTAAGGAATGGTTGAGAAACCATCAAAATTTTCGCAAAAGTGATACTCGAAACCAATAACTGGAATGGCCTAGGGGAAAAGTACACACACCGTTGTAATGGGGCGAGTTTTTACTTTCTGATGCAACAGGAATTCCTCGAGTTCGTCAATCCGTTCGCGAGATATGGGAGTTTGAAGTTAAGGAATGGTTGAGAAACCATCAAAATTTTCGCAATTCTGATGCAAGAAACGCATAACTGGAGTGACCTAGGGAAAAAGTACACACACTATTGTAATCGGTCGACTTTCTACTTTCAGATGCAACAGGAAATAATCGAGTTCGTCAGTCCGTTCGCGAGATATGGGAGTTTGAAGTTAAGGAATGCTTGAGAAACCATCAAAATTTTCGCAAGTCTGATACTCGAAACCAATAACTACAAAGCCCTAGAGGAAAAATACACATACCTTTGTAATCGGGCGAGTTTATACTTTCAGATGCAACAGGAATTTCTCGAGCTCGTCAATCCGTTCGCGAGATATGGGAGTTTGAAGTTAAGGAATGGTTGAGGAACCATCAAAATTTTCGCAAGTCTGATACTCGAAACAAATAACTGGAAAGGCCAAGGGGAAAAGTACAAACACCATTGGAATCGGGCAAGTTTCTACTTTCAGATGCAGCAGGAATTCCTCGAGTTCGTCATTCCGTTCGCGAGATATGGGAGTCTGAAGTTAAGGAATGGTTGAGAGAACATCACCATTTTCGCAAGTCTGATACTCGAAACCAATAACTACAATGGCCTAGGGCAAACATACCTTTGTAATCGGGCGAGTTTATCCTTTCAGATGCAACAGGAATTTCTCGAGCTCGTCAATCGCTCGCGAGATATGGGAGTTTGAAATTAAGGAACGGTTGAGAAACCATCAAAATTTTCGCAAAGCTGATACTCGAAACCAATAACTGGAATGGCCTAGGGGAAGAGTACACACACCATTGTGTTTGGGCGAGTTTCTACTCTCTGATGCAGCAGGAATTCCTCGAGTTCGTCAATCCGTTCGCGAGATATGGGAGTTTGAAGTTAAGGAATGGTTGAGAAACCATCAAAATTTTCGCAAGTGTGATACCCGAAACCAATAACTGGAATGGCCTAGTGGAAAAGTACACACACCATTATAATTGGGCGAGTTTCTACTTTCTGATGCAGCAGGAATTCCTCGAGTTCGTCAATCCGTTCGCGAGATACGGAGTTTGAAGTTAAGGAATGGTTGTGAGACCATCACAATTTTCGGAAGTCTGATACTCGAAACCAATAACTACTATGGCCTAGGGCAAAAGTACAGACACCATTGTAATGGGGCGAGTTTCTACTTTCAGATGCAACAGGAATTCCTCGAGTTCGTCATTCCGTTCGCGAGATATGGGAGTCTGAAGTTAAGGAATGGTTGAGAGACCATCACCATTTTCGCAAGTCTGATACTCGAAACCAATAACTACAATGGCCAAGGGCAAACATACCTTTGTAATCGGGCTAGTTTATCCTTTCAGATGCAACAGGAATTTCTCGAGCTCGTCAATCGTTCGCGAGATATGGGAGTTTGAAATTAAGGAACGGTTGAGAAACCATCAAAATTTTCGCAAAACTGATACTCGAAACCAATAACTGGAATGGCCTAGGGGAAGAGTACACACACCATTGTGTTTGGGCGAGTTTCTACTCTCTGATGCAGCAGGAATTCCTCGAGTTCGTCAATCCGTTCGCGAGATATGGGAGTTTGAAGTTAAGGAATGGTTGAGAAACCATCAAAATTTTCGCAAGTGTGATACTCGAAACCAATAACTGGAATGGCCTAGTGGAAAAGTACACACACCATTGTAATTGGGCGAGTTTCTACTTTCTGATGCAGCAGGAATTCCTCGAGTTCGTCAATCCGTTCGCGAGATACGGGAGTTTGAAGTTAAGGAATGGTTGTGAGACCATCACAATTTTCGGAAGTCTGATACTCGAAACCAATAACTACTATGGCCTAGGGCAAAAGTACAGACACCATTGTAATGGGGCGAGTTTCTACTTTCAGATGCAACAGGAATTCCTCGAGTTCGTCATTCCGTTCGCGAGATATGGGAGTCTGAAGTTAAGGAATGGTTGAGAGACCATCACCATTTTCGCAAGTCTGATACTCGAAACCAATAACTACTATGGCCTAGGGCAAAAATACACATACCGTTGTAATCGGACGAGTTTCTGCTTTCAGATGCAACAGGAATTTCTCGAGTTCGTCAATTCGTTCGCGAGATATGGGAGTTTGAAGTTAAGGAATGGTTGAGAAACCATCAAAATTTTCGCAAGTGTGATACTCGAAACCAATAACTGGAATGGCCTAGGGGAAAAGTACACACACCGTTGTAATGGGGCGAGTTTCTACTTTCTGATGCAATAGGAATTCCTCGAGTTCGTCAATCCGTTCGCGAGATATGGGTGTTTGAAGTTAATGAATGGTTGAGAGACCATCACCATTTTCGCAAGTCTGATACTCGAAACCAATAACTACTATGGCCTAGGGCAAAAATACACATACCGTTGTAATCGGACGAGTCTCTGCTTTCAGATGCAACCGGAATTTCTCGAGCTCGTCAATCGTTCGCGAGATATGGGAGTTTGAAATTAAGGAACGGTTGAGAAACCATCAAAATTTTCGCAAAACTGATACTCGAAACCAATAACTGGAATGGCCTAGGGGAAAAGTACACACACCATTGCAATGGGGCGAGTTTCTACTTTCAGATGCAACAGGAATTCCTCGAGTTCGTCATTCCGTTCGCGAGATATGGGAGTTTGAAGTTAAGGAATGGTTGAGAAACCATCAAAATTTTCGCAAGTGTGATACTCGAAACCAATAACTGGAATGGCCTAGTGGAAAAGTACACACACCATTGTAATTGGGCGAGTTTCTACTTTCTGATGCAACAGGAAATCCTCGAGTTCGTCAATCCGTTCGCGATATATGGGAGTTTGAAGTTAAGGAATGGTTGTGAGACCATCACAATTTTCGGAAGTCTGATACTCGAAACCAATAATTACAAAGCCCTAGGGGAAAAATACACACACCATTGTAATCGGGCCAGTTTCAACTTTCAAGTGCAACAGGAATTTCTCGAGTTCGCCAATCCGTTCGCGAGGTATCGGAGTTTGAAGTTAAGGAATGCTTGAGAAACCATCAAAATTCTCGCAAGTCTGATACTCGAAACCAATAACTACAAAGGCCTAGGGGAATAATTCACATACCTTTGTAATCGGGCGAGTTTATACTTTCAGATGCAACAGGAATTTCTCGAGCTCGTCAATCGTTCGCGAGATATGGGAGTTTGAAGTTAAGGAATGGTTGAGAAACAATCAAAATTTTCGCAAGTGTGATACTCGAAACCAATAACTGGAATGGCCTAGTGGAAAAGTACACACACCATTGTAATTGGGCGAGTTTCTACTTTCTGATGCAGCAGGAATTCCTCGAGTTCGTCAATCCGTTCGCGAGATATGGGAGTTTGAAGTTAAGGAATGGTTGTGAGACCATCAAAATTTTCGCAATTCTGATGCAAGAAACGCATAACTGGAGTGACCTAGGGAAAAAGTACACACACTATTGTAATCGGTCTACTTTCTACTTTCAGATGCAACAGGAAATAATCGAGTTCGTCAATCCGTTCGCGAGATATGGGAGTTTGAAGTTAAGGAATGCTTGAGAAACCATCAAAATTTTCGCAAGTCTGATACTCGAAACCAGTAACTACAAAGCCCTAGAGGAAAAATACACATACCTTTGTAATCGGGCGAGTTTATACTTTCAGATGCAACAGGAATTTCTCGAGCTCGTCAATCCGTTCGCGAGATATGGGAGTTTGAAGTTAAGGAATGGTTGAGGAACCATCAAAATTTTCGCAAGTCTGATACTCGAAACAAATAACTGGAACGGCCAAGGGGAAAAGTACAAACACCATTGGAATCGGGCAAGTTTCTACTTCAAGATGCAACAGGAATTCCTCGAGTTCGTCATTCCGTTCGCGAGATATGGGAGTCTGAAGTTAAGGAATGGTTGAGAAACCATCAAAATTTTCGCAAAACTGATACTCGAAACCAATAACTGGAATGGCCTAGGGGAAGAGTACACACACCATTGTAATTGGGCGAGTTTCTACTTTCTGATGCATCAGGAATTCCTCGAGTTCGTCAATCCGTTCGCGAGATATGGGAGTTTGAAGTTAAGGAATGGTTGAGAAACCATCAAAATTTTCGCAAGTGTGATACTCGAAACCAATAACTGGAATGGCCTAGTGGAAAAGTACACACACCATTGTAATTGGGCGAGTTTCTACTTTCTGATGCAGCAGGAATTCCTCGAGTTCGTCAATCCGTTCGCGAGATATGGGAGTTTGAAGTTAAGGAATGGTTGTGAGACCATCACAATTTTCGGAAGTCTGATACTCGAAACCAATAACTACTATGGCCTAGGGCAAAAGTACAGACACCATTGTAATGGGGCGAGTTTCTACTTTCAGATGCAACAGGAATTCCTCGAGTTCGTCATTCCGTTCGCGAGATATGGGAGTCTGAAGTTAAGGAATGGTTGAGAGACCATCACCATTTTCGCAAGTCTGATACTCGAAACCAATAACTACTATGGCCTAGGGCAAAAATACACATACCGTTGTAATCGGACGAGTTTCTGCTTTCTGATGCAACAGGAATTCCTCGAGTTCGTCAATCCGTTCGCGAGATATGGGAGTTTGAAGTTAAGGAATGGTTGAGAAACCATCAAAATTTTCGCAAGTGTGATACTCGAAACCAATAACTGGAATGGCCTAGTGGAAAAGTACACATACCATTGTAATTGGGCGAGTTTCTACTTTCTGATGCAGCAGGAATTCCTCGAGTTCGTCAATCCGTTCGCGAAATATGGGAGTTTGAAGTTAAGGAATGGTTGTGAGACCATCACAATTTCGGAAGTCTGATACTCGAAACCAATAACTACTATGGCCTAGGGGAAAAATACACATACCTTTGTAATCGGGCGAGTTTCTACTGTCAGATGCTACAGGAATTTCTCGAGTTCGTCAATCCGTTCGCGAGATATGGGAGATTGAAGTTAAGGAATGGTTGAGAAACCATCAAAATTTTCGCAATTCTGATGCAAGAAACGCATAACTGGAGTGACCTAGGGAAAAAGTACACACACTATTGTAATCGGTCGACTTTCTACTTTCAGATGCAACAGGAAATAATCGAGTTCGTCAATCCGTTCGCGAGATATGGGAGTTTGAAGTTAAGGAATGCTTGAGAAACCATCAAAATTTTCGCAAGTCTGATACTCGAAACCAATAACTACAAAGCCCTAGAGGAAAAATACACATACCTTTGTAATCGGGCGAGTTTATACTTTCAGATGCAACAGGAATTTCTCGAGCTCGTCAATCCGTTCGCGAGATATGGGAGTTTGAAGTTAAGGAATGGTTGAGGAACCATCAAAATTTTCGCAAGTCTGATACTCGAAACAAATAACTGGAACGGCCTAGGGGAAAAGTACAAACACCATTGTAGTCGGGCAAGTTTCTACTTTCAAGTGCAACAGGAATTTCTCGAGTTCGTCAATCCGTTCGCGAGATATGGGAGTTTGAAGTTAAGGAATGCTTGAGAAACCATCAAAATTTTCGCTAGTCTGACACTCGAAACCAATAACTACAAAGCCCTAGGGTAAAAATACACATACCTTTGTAATCGGGCGAGTTTATACTTTCAGATGCAACAGGAATTTCTCGAGCTCGTCAATTCGTTCGCGAGATATGTGAGTTTGAAATTAAGGAATGGTTGAGAAACCATCAAAATTTTCGCAAGTGTGATACTCGAAACCAATAACTGGAATGGCCTAGTGGAAAACTACACACACCATTGTAATTGGGCGAGTTTCTACTTTCTGATGCAACAGGAAATCCTCGAGTTCGTCAATCCGTTCGCGATATATGGGAGTTTGAAGTTAAGGAATGGTTGTGAGACCATCACAATTTTCGGAAGTCTGATACTCGAAACCAATAACTTACTATGGCCTAGGGGAAAAATACACATACCTTTGTAATCTGTAGACTTTCTACTTTCATATGCAACAGGAAATAATCGAGTTCGTCAATCCGTTCGCGAGATATGGGAGTTTGAAGTTAAGGAATGCTTGAGAAACCATCAAAATTTTCGCAAGTCTGATACTCGAAACAAATAACTACAAAGGCCTAGGGGAAAAATACACATACCTTTGTAATCGGGCGAGTTTCTACTTTCAGATGCTACAGGAATTTCTCGAGTTCGTCAATCTGTTCGCGAGATATGGAGATTGAAGTCAAGGAGTGGTTGAGAAACCATCAAAATTTTCGCAATTCTGATACTCGAAACAAATAACTGGAACGGCCTAGGGGAAAAGTACAAACACCATTGTAATCGGGCAAGTTTCTACTTTCAAGTGCAACAGGAATTTCTCGAGTTCGTCAATCCGTTCGCGAGATATGGAGTTTGAAGTTAAGAAATGCTTGAGAAACCATCAAAATTTTCGCAAGTCTGATACTCGAAACCAATAACTACAAAGCCCTAGGGGAGAAATACACACACCATTGTAATGGGGCGAGTTTCCGCTTTCAGACGCAACAGGAATTTCTCGAGTTCGTCAATCCGTTCGTGAGATATGGGAGTTTGAATTTAAGGAATGCTTGAGAAACCATCAAAATTTTCGCAAGTCTGACACTCGAAACCAATAACTACAAAACCCTAGGGGAAAAATACACACACCATTGTAATCGAGCCAGTTTCAACTTTCAAGTGCAACAGGAATTTCTCGAGTTCGCCAATCCGTTCGCGAGGTATCGGAGTTTGAAGTTAAGGAATGCTTGAGAAACCATCAAAATTCTCGCAAGTCTGATACTCGAAACCAATAACTACAAAGGCCTAGGGGAAAAATTCACATACCTTTGTAATCGGGCGAGTTTATACTTTCAGATGCAACAGGAATTTCTCGAGCTCGTCGATCGTTCGCGAGATATGGGAGTTTGAAATTAAGGAACGGTTGAGAAACCATCAAAATTTTCGCAAGTCTGATACTCGAAACAAATAACTGGAACGGCCAAGGGGAAAAGTACAAACACCATTGGAATCGGGCAAGTTTCTACTTCAAGATGCAACAGGAATTCCTCGAGTTCGTCATTCCGTTCGCGAGATATGGGAGTCTGAAGTTAAGGAATGGTTGAGAAACCATCAAAATTTTCGCAAAACTGATACTCGAAACCAATAACTGGAATGGCCTAGGGGAAGAGTACACACACCATTGTAATTGGGCGAGTTTCTACTTTCTGATGCATCAGGAATTCCTCGAGTTCGTCAATCCGTTCGCGAGATATGGGAGTTTGAAGTTAAGGAATGGTTGAGAAACCATCAAAATTTTCGCAAGTGTGATACTCGAAACCAATAACTGGAATGGCCTAGTGGAAAAGTACACACACCATTGTAATTGGGCGAGTTTCTACTTTCTGATGCAGCAGGAATTCCTCGAGTTCGTCAATCCGTTCGCGAGATATGGGAGTTTGAAGTTAAGGAATGGTTGTGAGACCATCAAAATTTTCGCAATTCTGATGCAAGAAACGCATAACTGGAGTGACCTAGGGAAAAAGTACACACACTATTGTAATCGGTCTACTTTCTACTTTCAGATGCAACAGGAAATAATCGAGTTCGTCAATCCGTTCGCGAGATATGGGAGTTTGAAGTTAAGGAATGCTTGAGAAACCATCAAAATTTTCGCAAGTCTGATACTCGAAACCAGTAACTACAAAGCCCTAGAGGAAAAATACACATACCTTTGTAATCGGGCGAGTTTATACTTTCAGATGCAACAGGAATTTCTCGAGCTCGTCAATCCGTTCGCGAGATATGGGAGTTTGAAGTTAAGGAATGGTTGAGGAACCATCAAAATTTTCGCAAGTCTGATACTCGAAACAAATAACTGGAACGGCCAAGGGGAAAAGTACAAACACCATTGGAATCGGGCAAGTTTCTACTTCAAGATGCAACAGGAATTCCTCGAGTTCGTCATTCCGTTCGCGAGATATGGGAGTCTGAAGTTAAGGAATGGTTGAGAAACCATCAAAATTTTCGCAAAACTGATACTCGAAACCAATAACTGGAATGGCCTAGGGGAAGAGTACACACACCATTGTAATTGGGCGAGTTTCTACTTTCTGATGCATCAGGAATTCCTCGAGTTCGTCAATCCGTTCGCGAGATATGGGAGTTTGAAGTTAAGGAATGGTTGAGAAACCATCAAAATTTTCGCAAGTGTGATACTCGAAACCAATAACTGGAATGGCCTAGTGGAAAAGTACACACACCATTGTAATTGGGCGAGTTTCTACTTTCTGATGCAGCAGGAATTCCTCGAGTTCGTCAATCCGTTCGCGAGATATGGGAGTTTGAAGTTAAGGAATGGTTGTGAGACCATCACAATTTTCGGAAGTCTGATACTCGAAACCAATAACTACTATGGCCTAGGGCAAAAGTACAGACACCATTGTAATGGGGCGAGTTTCTACTTTCAGATGCAACAGGAATTCCTCGAGTTCGTCATTCCGTTCGCGAGATATGGGAGTCTGAAGTTAAGGAATGGTTGAGAGACCATCACCATTTTCGCAAGTCTGATACTCGAAACCAATAACTACTATGGCCTAGGGCAAAAATACACATACCGTTGTAATCGGACGAGTTTCTGCTTTCTGATGCAACAGGAATTCCTCGAGTTCGTCAATCCGTTCGCGAGATATGGGAGTTTGAAGTTAAGGAATGGTTGAGAAACCATCAAAATTTTCGCAAGTCTGATACTCGAAACAAATAACTACAAAGGCCTAGGGGAAAAATACACATACCTTTGTAATCGGGCGAGTTTCTACTTTCAGATGCTACAGGAATTTCTCGAGTTCGTCAATCTGTTCGCGAGATATGGGAGATTGAAGTCAAGGAGTGGTTGAGAAACCATCAAAATTTTCGCAATTCTGATACTCGAAACAAATAACTGGAACGGCCTAGGGGAAAAGTACAAACACCATTGTAATCGGGCAAGTTTCTACTTTCAAGTGCAACAGGAATTTCTCGAGTTCGTCAATCCGTTCGCGAGATATGGGAGTTTGAAGTTAAGAAATGCTTGAGAAACCATCAAAATTTTCGCAAGTCTGATACTCGAAACCAATAACTACAAAGCCCTAGGGGAGAAATACACACACCATTGTAATGGGGCGAGTTTCCGCTTTCAGACGCAACAGGAATTTCTCGAGTTCGTCAATCCGTTCGTGAGATATGGGAGTTTGAATTTAAGGAATGCTTGAGAAACCATCAAAATTTTCGCAAGTCTGACACTCGAAACCAATAACTACAAAACCCTAGGGGAAAAATACACACACCATTGTAATCGAGCCAGTTTCAACTTTCAAGTGCAACAGGAATTTCTCGAGTTCGCCAATCCGTTCGCGAGGTATCGGAGTTTGAAGTTAAGGAATGCTTGAGAAACCATCAAAATTCTCGCAAGTCTGATACTCGAAACCAATAACTACAAAGGCCTAGGGGAAAAATTCACATACCTTTGTAATCGGGCGAGTTTATACTTTCAGATGCAACAGGAATTTCTCGAGCTCGTCGATCGTTCGCGAGATATGGGAGTTTGAAATTAAGGAACGGTTGAGAAACCATCAAAATTTCGCAAAACTGATACTCGAAACCAATAACTGGAATGGCCTAGGGGAAAAGTACACACACCATTGTAATGGGGCGAGTTTCTACTTTCAGATGCAACAGGAATTCCTCGAGTTCGTCATTCCGTTCGCGAGATATGGGAGTCTGAAGTTAAGGAATGGTTGAGAAACCATCAAAATTTTCGCAAAACTGATACTCGAAACCAATAACTGGAATGGCATAGGGGAAGAGTACACACACCATTGTAATTGGGCGAGTTTCTACTTTCTGATGCAGCAGGAATTCCTCGAGTTCGTCAATCCGTTCGCGAGATATGGGAGTTTGAAGTTAAGGAATGGTTGAGAAACCATCAAAATTTTCGCAAGTGTGATACTCGAAACCAATAACTGGAATGGCCTAGTGGAAAAGTACACACACCATTGTAATTGGGCGAGTTTCTACTTTCTGATGCAGCAGGAATTCCTCGAGTTCGTCAATCCGTTCGCGAGATATGGGAGTTTGAACTTAAGGAATGGTTGTGAGACCATCACAATTTTCGGAAGTCTGATACTCGAAACCAATAACTACTATGGCCTAGGGCAAAAGTACAGACACCATTGTAATGGGGCGAGTTTCTACTTTCAGATGCAACAGGAATTCCTCGAGTTCGTCATTCCGTTCGCGAGATATGGGAGTCTGAAGTTAAGGAATGGTTGAGAGACCATCACCATTTTCGCAAGTCTGATACTCGAAACCAATAACTACTATGGCCTAGGGCAAAAATACACATACCGTTGTAATCGGACGAGTTTCTGCTTTCTGATGCAACAGGAATTCCTCGAGTTCGTCAATCCGTTCGCGAGATATGGGAGTTTGAAGTTAAGGAATGGTTGAGAAACCATCAAAATTTTCGCAAGTGTGATACTCGAAACCAATAACTGGAATGGCCTAGTGGAAAAGTACACATACCATTGTAATTGGGCGAGTTTCTACTTTCTGATGCAGCAGGAATTCCTCGAGTTCGTCAATCCGTTCGCGAAATATGGGAGTTTGAAGTTAAGGAATGGTTGTGAGACCATCACAATTTTCGGAAGTCTGATACTCGAAACCAATAACTACTATGGCCTAGGGGAAAAATACACATACCTTTGTAATCGGGCGAGTTTCTACTGTCAGATGCTACAGGAATTTCTCGAGTTCGTCAATCCGTTCGCGAGATATGGGAGTTTGAAGTTAAGGAATGCTTGAGAAACCATCAAAATTTTCGCTAGTCTGACACTCGAAACCAATAACTACAAAGCCCTAGGGTAAAAATACACATACCTTTGTAATCGGGCGAGTTTATACTTTCAGATGCAACAGGAATTTCTCGAGCTCGTCAATTCGTTCGCGAGATATGTGAGTTTGAAATTAAGGAATGGTTGAGAAACCATCAAAATTTTCGCAAGTGTGATACTCGAAACCAATAACTGGAATGTCCTAGTGGAAAACTACACACACCATTGTAATTGGGCGAGTTTCTACTTTCTGATGCAACAGGAAATCCTCGAGTTCGTCAATCCGTTCGCGATATATGGGAGTTTGAAGTTAAGGAATGGTTGTGAGACCACCACAATTTTCGGAAGTCTGATACTCGAAACCAATAACTACTATGGCCTAGGGGAAAAATACACATACCTTTGTAATCTGTAGACTTTCTACTTTCAGATGCAACAGGAATTCCTCGAGTTCGTCATTCCGTTCGCGAGATATGGGAGTCTGAAGTTAAGGAATGGTTGAGAGACCATCACCATTTTCGCAAGTCTGATACTCGAAACCAATAACTACTATGGCCTAGGGCAAAAATACACATACCGTTGTAATCGGACGAGTTTCTGCTTTCTGATGCAACAGGAATTCCTCGAGTTCGTCAATCCGTTCGCGAGATATGGGAGTTTGAAGTTAAGGAATGGTTGAGAAACCATCAAAATTTTCGCAAGTGTGATACTCGAAACCAATAACTGGAATGGCCTAGTGGAAAAGTACACATACCATTGTAATTGGGCGAGTTTCTACTTTCTGATGCAGCAGGAATTCCTCGAGTTCGTCAATCCGTTCGCGAAATATGGGAGTTTGAAGTTAAGGAATGGTTGTGAGACCATCACAATTTTCGGAAGTCTGATACTCGAAACCAATAACTACTATGGCCTAGGGGAAAAATACACATACCTTTGTAATCGGGCGAGTTTCTACTGTCAGATGCTACAGGAATTTCTCGAGTTCGTCAATCCGTTCGCGAGATATGGGAGTTTGAAGTTAAGGAATGCTTGAGAAACCATCAAAATTTTCGCTAGTCTGACACTCGAAACCAATAACTACAAAGCCCTAGGGTAAAAATACACATACCTTTGTAATCGGGCGAGTTTATACTTTCAGATGCAACAGGAATTTCTCGAGCTCGTCAATTCGTTCGCGAGATATGTGAGTTTGAAATTAAGGAATGGTTGAGAAACCATCAAAATTTTCGCAAGTGTGATACTCGAAACCAATAACTGGAATGGCCTAGTGGAAAACTACACACACCATTGTAATTGGGCGAGTTTCTACTTTCTGATGCAACAGGAAATCCTCGAGTTCGTCAATCCGTTCGCGATATATGGGAGTTTGAAGTTAAGGAATGGTTGTGAGACCACCACAATTTTCGGAAGTCTGATACTCGAAACCAATAACTACTATGGCCTAGGGGAAAAATACACATACCTTTGTAATCTGTAGACTTTCTACTTTCATATGCAACAGGAAATAATCGAGTTCGTCAATCCGTTCGCGAGATATGGGAGTTTGAAGTTAAGGAATGCTTGAGAAACCATCAAAATTTTCGCAAGTCTGATACTCGAAACAAATAACTACAAAGGCCTAGGGGAAAAATACACATACCTTTGTAATCGGGCGAGTTTCTACTTTCAGATGCTACAGGAATTTCTCGAGTTCGTCAATCCGTTCGCGAGATATGGGAGATTGAAGTCAAGGAGTGGTTGAGAAACCATCAAAATTTTCGCAATTCTGATACTCGAAACAAATAACTGGAACGGCCTAGGGGAAAAGTACAAACACCATTGTAATCGGGCAAGTTTCTACTTTCAAGTGCAACAGGAATTTCTCGAGTTCGTCAATCCGTTCGCGAGATATGGGAGTTTGAAGTTAAGAAATGCTTGAGAAACCATCAAAATTTTCGCAAGTCTGATACTCGAAACCAATAACTACAAAGCCCTAGGGGAGAAATACACACACCATTGTAATGGGGCGAGTTTCCGCTTTCAGACGCAACAGGAATTTCTCGAGTTCGTCAATCCGTTCGCGAGATATGGGAGTTTGAATTTAAGGAATGCTTGAGAAACCATCAAAATTTTCGCAAGTCTGACACTCGAAACCAATAACTACAAAACCCTAGGGGAAAAATACACACACCATTGTAATCGAGCCAGTTTCAACATTCAAGTGCAACAGGAATTTCTCGAGTTCGCCAATCCGTTCGCGAGGTATCGGAGTTTGAAGTTAAGGAATGCTTGAGAAACCATCAAAATTCTCGCAAGTCTGATACTCGAAACCAATAACTACAAAGGCCTAGGGGAAAAATTCACATACCTTTGTAATCGGGCGAGATTATACTTTCAGATGCAACAGGAATTTCTCGAGCTCGTCAATCGTTCGCGAGATGTGGGAGTTTGAAATTAAGGAACGGTTGAGAAACCATCAAAATTTCGCAAAACTGATACTCGAAACCAAAAACTGGAATTGCCTAGGGGAAAAGTACACACGCCGTTGTAATGGGGCGAGTTTCTGCTTTCTGATGCAACAAGAACTCCTCGAGTTCGTCTATCCGTTCGCGAGATATGGGTGTTTGAAGTTAATGAATGGTTGAGAGACCATCACCATTTTCGCAAGTCTGATACTCGAAACCAATAACTACTATGGCCTAGGGCAAAAATACACATACCGTTGTAATCGGACGAGTCTCTGCTTTCAGATGCAACCGGAATTTCTCGAGCTCGTCAATCGTTCGCGAGATATGGGAGTTTGAAATTAAGGAACGGTTGAGAAACCATCAAAATTTTCGCAAATCTGATACTCGAAACCAATAACTGGAATGGCCTAGGGGAAAAGTACACACACCATTGTAATGGGGCGAGTTTCTACTTTCAGATGCAACAGGAATTCCTCGAGTTCGTCATTCCGTTCGCGAGATATGGGAGCTTGAAGTTAAGGAATGGTTGAGAAAAAATCAAAATTTTCGCAAGTGTGATACTCGAAACCAATAACTGGAATGGCCTAGTGGAAAAGTACACACACCATTGTAATTGGGCGAGTTTCTACTTTCTGATGCAACAGGAAATCCTCGAGTTCGTCAATCCGTTCGCGATATATGGGAGTTTGAAGTTAAGGAATGGTTGTGAGACCATCACAATTTTCGGAAGTCTGATACTCGAAACCAATAATTACAAAGCCCTAGGGGAAAAATACACACACCATTGTAATCGGGCCAGTCTCAACTTTCAAGTGCAACAGGAATTTCTCGAGTTCGCCAATCCGTTCGCGAGGTATCGGAGTTTGAAGTTAAGGAATGCTTGAGAAACCATCAAAATTCTCGCAAGTCTGATACTCGAAACCAATAACTACAAAGGCCTAGGGGAAAAATTCACATACCTTTGTAATCGGGCGAGTTTATACTTTCAGATGCAACAGGAATTTCTCGAGCTCGTCAATCGTTCGCGAGATATGGGAGTTTGAAATTAAGGAACGGTTGAGAAACTATCAAAATTTCGCAAAACTGATACTCGAAACCAAAAACTGGAATGGCCTAGGGGAAAAGTACACACACCATTGTAATGGGGCGAGTTTCTACTTTCTGATGCAACAAGAATTCATCGAGTTCGTCAATCCGTTCGCGGGATATGGGTGTTTGAAGTTAATGAATGGTTGAGAGACCATTACCATTTTCGCAAGTCTGATACTCGAAACCAATAACTGGAATGGCCTAGGGGAAAAGTACACACACCATTGTAATGGGGCGAGTTTCTACTTTCAGATGCAACAGGAATTCCTCGAGTTCGTCATTCCGTTCGCGAGAAATGGGAGTCTGAAGTTAAGGAATGGTTGAGAGACCATCACCATTTTCGCAAGTCTGATACTCGAAACCAATAACTACTATGGCCTAGGGCAAAAATACACATACCGTTGTAATCGGACGAGTTTCTGCTTTCAGATGCAACAGGAATTTCTCGAGTTCGTCAATTCGGTCGCGAGATATGGGAGTTTGAAATTAAGGAATGGTTGAGAAACCATCAAAATTTTCGCAAGTGTGATACTCGAAACCAATAACTGGAATGGCCTACGGGAAAAGTACACACACTATTGTAATGGGACGAGTTTCTACTTTCTGATGCAACAGGAATTCCTCGAGTTCGTCAATCCGTTCGCGAGATATGGGAGTTTGAAGTTAAGGAATGGTTGAGAAACCATCAAAATTTTCCCAAGTGTGATACTCGAAACCAATAACTGGAATGGCCTAGTGGAAAAGTACACACGCCATTGTAATTGGGCGAGTTTCTACTTTCTGATGCAGCAGGAATTCCTCGAGTTCGTCAATCCGTTCGCGAGATATGGGAGTTTGAAATTAAGGAATGGTTGAGAAACAACAAAAATTTCGCAAGTCTGATACTCGAAACCAATAACTGGAACGGCCTAGGGGAAAAGTACACACACCATTGTAATCGGGCCAGTTTCTACTTTCAAGTGCAACAGGAATTTCTCGAGTTCGCCAATCCGTTCGCGAGGTATCGGAGTTTGAAGTTAAGGAATGGTTGAGAAACCATCAAAATTTTCGCAAGTCTGATACACGAAACCAATAACTACTATGGCCTAGGGCAAAACTACACATACCGTTGTAATCGGGCAAGTTTCTACTTTCAAGTGCAACAGGAATTTCTCGAGTTCGTCAATCCGTTCGAGAGATATGGGAGTTTGAAGTTAAGGAATGGTTGAGAAACCATCAAAATTTTCGCAAGTGTGATACTCGAAACCAATAACTGGAATGGCCTAGGGGAAAAGTACACACTCCGTTGTAATGGGGCGAGTTTTTACTTTCTGATGCAACAGGAATTCCTCGAGTTCGTCAATCCGTTCGCGAGATATGGGAGTTTGAAGTTAAGGAATGGTTGAGAAACCATCAAAATTTTCGCAAAACTGATACTCGAAACCAATAACTGGAATGGCCTAGTGGAAAAGTACACACACCATTGTAATTGGGCAAGTTTCTACTTTCTGATGCAGCAGGAATTCCTCGAGTTCGTCAATCCGTTCGCGAGATATGGGAGTTTGAAGTTAAGGAATGGTTGTGAGACCATCACAATTTTCGGAAGTCTGATACTCGAAACCAATAACTACTATGGCCTAGGGGAACAATACACATACCTTTGTAATCGGGCGAGTCTCTACTTTCAGATGCAACTGGAATTTCTCGAGTTCGTCAATCCGTTCGCGAGATATGGGCGTTCGAAGTTAAGGAATGGTTGAGAAACCATCAAAATTTTCGCAATTCTGATGCTAGAAACGAATAACTGGAATGACCTAGGGAAAGAGTACACACACCATTGTAATCGGTCGACTTTCTACTTTCAGATGAAACAGGAAATAATCGAGTTCGTCAATCCGTTCGCGAGATATGGGAGTTTGAAGTTAAGGAATGCTTGAGAAACCATCAAAATTTTCGCAAGTGTGATACTCGAAACCAATAACTGGAATGGCCTAGTGGAAAAGTACACACACCATTGTAATTGGGCGAGTTTCTACTTTCTGATGCAACAGGAAATCCTCGAGTTCGTCAATCCGTTCGCGATATATGGGAGTTTGAAGTTAAGGAATGGTTGTGAGACCATCACAATTTTCGGAAGTCTGATACTCGAAACCAATAATTACAAAGCCCTAGGGGAAAAATACACACACCATTGTAATCGGGCCAGTCTCAACTTTCAAGTGCAACAGGAATTTCTCGAGTTCGCCAATCCGTTCGCGAGGTATCGGAGTTTGAAGTTAAGGAATGCTTGAGAAACCATCAAAATTCTCGCAAGTCTGATACTCGAAACCAATAACTACAAAGGCCTAGGGGAAAAATTCACATACCTTTGTAATCGGGAGAGTTTATACTTTCAGATGCAACAGGAATTTCTCGAGCTCGTCAATCGTTCGCGAGATATGGGAGTTTGAAATTAAGGAACGGTTGAGAAACTATCAAAATTTCGCAAAACTGATACTCGAAACCAAAAACTGGAATGGCCTAGGGGAAAAGTACACACACCATTGTAATGGGGCGAGTTTCTACTTTCTGATGCAACAAGAATTCATCGAGTTCGTCAATCCGTTCGCGGGATATGGGTGTTTGAAGTTAATGAATGGTTGAGAGACCATCACCATTTTCGCAAGTCTGATACTCGAAACCAATAACTGGAATGGCCTAGGGGAAAAGTACACACACCATTGTAATGGGGCGAGTTTCTACTTTCAGATGCAACAGGAATTCCTCGAGTTCGTCATTCCGTTCGCGAGAAATGGGAGTCTGAAGTTAAGGAATGGTTGAGAGACCATCACCATTTTCGCAAGTCTGATACTCGAAACCAATAACTACTATGGCCTAGGGCAAAAATACACATACCGTTGTAATCGGACGAGTTTCTGCTTTCAGATGCAACAGGAATTTCTCGAGTTCGTCAATTCGGTCGCGAGATATGGGAGTTTGAAATTAAGGAATGGTTGAGAAACCATCAAAATTTTCGCAAGTGTGATACTCGAAACCAATAACTGGAATGGCCTACGGGAAAAGTACACACACTATTGTAATGGGACGAGTTTCTACTTTCTGATGCAACAGGAATTCCTCGAGTTCGTCAATCCGTTCGCGAGATATGGGAGTTTGAAATTAAGGAATGGTTGAGAAACAACAAAAATTTCGCAAGTCTGATACTCGAAACCAATAACTGGAACGGCCTAGGGGAAAAGTACACACACCATTGTAATCGGGCCAGTTTCTACTTTCAAGTGCAACAGGAATTTCTCGAGTTCGCCAATCCGTTCGCGAGGTATCGGAGTTTGAAGTTAAGGAATGGTTGAGAAACCATCAAAATTTTTGCAAGTCTGATACACGAAACCAATAACTACTATGGCCTAGGGCAAAACTACACATACCGTTGTAATCGGGCAAGTTTCTACTTTCAAGTGCAACAGGAATTTCTCGAGTTCGTCAATCCGTTCGAGAGATATGGGAGTTTGAAGTTAAGGAATGGTTGAGAAACCATCAAAATTTTCGCAAGTGTGATACTCGAAACCAATAACTGGAATGGCCTAGGGGAAAAGTACACACTCCGTTGTAATGGGGCGAGTTTTTACTTTCTGATGCAACAGGAATTCCTCGAGTTCGTCAATCCGTTCGCGAGATATGGGAGTTTGAAGTTAAGGAATGGTTGAGAAACCATCAAAATTTTCGCAAGTGTGATACTCGAAACCAATAACTGGAATGGCCTAGTGGAAAAGTACACACACCATTGTAATTGGGCAAGTTTCTACTTTCTGATGCAGCAGGAATTCCTCGAGTTCGTCAATCCGTTCGCGAGATATGGGAGTTTGAATTTAAGGAATTGTTGTGAGACCATCACAATTTTCGGAAGTCTGATACTCGAAACCAATAACTACTATGGCCTAGGGGAAAAATACACATACCTTTGTAATCGGGCGAGTCTCTACTTTCAGATGCAACTGGAATTTCTCGAGTTCGTCAATCCGTTCGCGAGATATGGGCGTTCGAAGTTAAGGAATGGTTGAGAAACCATCAAAATTTTCGCAATTCTGATGCTAGAAACGAATAACTGGAATGACCTAGGGAAAGAGTACACACACCATTGTAATCGGTCGACTTTCTACTTTCAGATGAAACAGGAAATAATCGAGTTCGTCAATCCGTTCGCGAGATATGGGAGTTTGAAGTTAAGGAATGCTTGAGAAACCATCGAAATTTTCGCAAGTGTGATACTCGAAACCAATAACTGGAATGGCCTAGTGGAAAAGTACACACACCATTGTAATTGGGCAAGTTTCTACTTTCTGATGCAGCAGGAATTCCTCGAGTTCGTCCATCCGTTCGCGAGATATGGGAGTTTGAAGTTAAGGAATGGTTGGGGAACCATCAAAATTTTCGCAAGTCTGATACTCGAAACAAATAACTGGAACGGCCTAGGGGAAAAGTACAAACACCATTGTAGTCGGGCAAGTTTCTACTTTCAAGTGCAACAGGAATTTCTCGAGTTCGTCAATCCGTTCGCGAGATATGGGAGTTTGAAGTTAAGGAATGCTTGAGAAACCATCAAAATTTTCGCTAGTCTGACACTCGAAACCAATAACTACAAAGCCCTAGGGTAAAAATACACATACCTTTGTAATCGGGCGAGTTTATACTTTCAGATGCAACAGGAATTTCTCGAGCTCGTCAATTCGTTCGCGAGATATGTGAGTTTGAAATTAAGGAATGGTTGAGAAACCATCAAAATTTTCGCAAGTGTGATACTCGAAACCAATAACTGAAATGGCCTAGTGGAAAAGTACACACACCATTGTAATTGGGCGAGTTTCTACTTTCTGATGCAGCAGGAATTCCTCGAGTTCGTCAATCCGTTCGCGAGATATGGGAGTTTGAAATTAAGGAATGGTTGAGAACCAACAAAAATTTCGCAAGTCTGATACTCGAAACCAATAACTGGAACGGCCTAGGGGAAAAGTACACACACCGTTGTAATCGGGCAAGTTTCTACTTTCAAGTGCAACAGGAATTTCTCGAGTTCGTCAATCCGTTCGAGAGATATGGGAGTTTGAAGTTAAGGAATGGTTGAGAAACCATCAAAATTTTCGCAAGTGTGATACTCGAAACCAATAACTGGAATGGCCTAGGGGAAAAGTACACACTCCGTTGTAATGGGGCGAGTTTTTACTTTCTGATGCAACAGGAATTCCTCGAGTTCGTCAATCCGTTCGCGAGATATGGGAGTTTGAAGTTAAGGAATGGTTGAGAAACCATCAAAATTTTCGCAAGTCTGACACTCGAAACCAATAACTACAAAACCCTAGGGGAAAAATACACACACCATTGTAATCGAGCCAGTTTCAACATTCAAGTGCAACAGGAATTTCTCGAGTTCGCCAATCCGTTCGCGAGGTATCGGAGTTTGAAGTTAAGGAATGCTTGAGAAACCATCAAAATTCTCGCAAGTCTGATACTCGAAACCAATAACTACAAAGGCCTAGGGGAAAAATTCACATACCTTTGTAATCGGGCGAGATTATACTTTCAGATGCAACAGGAATTTCTCGAGCTCGTCAATCGTTCGCGAGATATGGGAGTTTGAAATTAAGGAACGGTTGAGAAACCATCAAAATTTCGCAAAACTGATACTCGAAACCAAAAACTGGAATTGCCTAGGGGAAAAGTACACACGCCGTTGTAATGGGGCGAGTTTCTGCTTTCTGATGCAACAAGAACTCCTCGAGTTCGTCTATCCGTTCGCGAGATATGGGTGTTTGAAGTTAATGAATGGTTGAGAGACCATCACCATTTTCGCAAGTCTGATACTCGAAACCAATAACTACTATGGCCTAGGGCAAAAATACACATACCGTTGTAATCGGACGAGTCTCTGCTTTCAGATGCAACCGGAATTTCTCGAGCTCGTCAATCGTTCGCGAGATATGGGAGTTTGAAATTAAGGAACGGTTGAGAAACCATCAAAATTTTCGCAAAACTGATACTCGAAACCAATAACTGGAATGGCCTAGGGGAAAAGTACACACACCATTGTAATGGGGCGAGTTTCTACTTTCAGATGCAACAGGAATTCCTCGAGTTCGTCATTCCGTTCGCGAGATATGGGAGCTTGAAGTTAAGGAATGGTTGAGAAAAAATCAAAATTTTCGCAAGTGTGATACTCGAAACCAATAACTGGAATTGCCTAGTGGAAAAGTACACACACCATTGTAATTGGGCGAGTTTCTACTTTCTGATGCAACAGGAAATCCTCGAGTTCGTCAATCCGTTCGCGATATATGGGAGTTTGAAGTTAAGGAATGGTTGTGAGACCATCACAATTTTCGGAAGTCTGATACTCGAAACCAATAATTACAAAGCCCTAGGGGAAAAATACACACACCATTGTAATCGGGCCAGTCTCAACTTTCAAGTGCAACAGGAATTTCTCGAGTTCGCCAATCCGTTCGCGAGGTATCGGAGTTTGAAGTTAAGGAATGCTTGAGAAACCATCAAAATTCTCGCAAGTCTGATACTCGAAACCAATAACTACAAAGGCCTAGGGGAAAAATTCACATACCTTTGTAATCGGGCGAGTTTATACTTTCAGATGCAACAGGAATTTCTCGAGCTCGTCAATCGTTCGCGAGATATGGGAGTTTGAAATTAAGGAACGGTTGAGAAACTATCAAAATTTCGCAAAACTGATACTCGAAACCAAAAACTGGAATGGCCTAGGGGAAAAGTACACACACCATTGTAATGGGGCGAGTTTCTACTTTCTGATGCAACAAGAATTCATCGAGTTCGTCAATCCGTTCGCGGGATATGGGTGTTTGAAGTTAATGAATGGTTGAGAGACCATTACCATTTTCGCAAGTCTGATACTCGAAACCAATAACTGGAATGGCCTAGGGGAAAAGTACACACACCATTGTAATGGGGCGAGTTTCTACTTTCAGATGCAACAGGAATTCCTCGAGTTCGTCATTCCGTTCGCGAGAAATGGGAGTCTGAAGTTAAGGAATGGTTGAGAGACCATCACCATTTTCGCAAGTCTGATACTCGAAACCAATAACTACTATGGCCTAGGGCAAAAATACACATACCGTTGTAATCGGACGAGTTTCTGCTTTCAGATGCAACAGGAATTTCTCGAGTTCGTCAATTCGGTCGCGAGATATGGGAGTTTGAAATTAAGGAATGGTTGAGAAACCATCAAAATTTTCGCAAGTGTGATACTCGAAACCAATAACTGGAATGGCCTACGGGAAAAGTACACACACTATTGTAATGGGACGAGTTTCTACTTTCTGATGCAACAGGAATTCCTCGAGTTCGTCAATCCGTTCGCGAGATATGGGAGTTTGAAGTTAAGGAATGGTTGAGAAACCATCAAAATTTTCCCAAGTGTGATACTCGAAACCAATAACTGGAATGGCCTAGTGGAAAAGTACACACGCCATTGTAATTGGGCGAGTTTCTACTTTCTGATGCAGCAGGAATTCCTCGAGTTCGTCAATCCGTTCGCGAGATATGGGAGTTTGAAATTAAGGAATGGTTGAGAAACAACAAAAATTTCGCAAGTCTGATACTCGAAACCAATAACTGGAACGGCCTAGGGGAAAAGTACACACACCATTGTAATCGGGCCAGTTTCTACTTTCAAGTGCAACAGGAATTTCTCGAGTTCGCCAATCCGTTCGCGAGGTATCGGAGTTTGAAGTTAAGGAATGGTTGAGAAACCATCAAAATTTTCGCAAGTCTGATACACGAAACCAATAACTACTATGGCCTAGGGCAAAACTACACATACCGTTGTAATCGGGCAAGTTTCTACTTTCAAGTGCAACAGGAATTTCTCGAGTTCGTCAATCCGTTCGAGAGATATGGGAGTTTGAAGTTAAGGAATGGTTGAGAAACCATCAAAATTTTCGCAAGTGTGATACTCGAAACCAATAACTGGAATGGCCTAGGGGAAAAGTACACACTCCGTTGTAATGGGGCGAGTTTTTACTTTCTGATGCAACAGGAATTCCTCGAGTTCGTCAATCCGTTCGCGAGATATGGGAGTTTGAAGTTAAGGAATGGTTGAGAAACCATCAAAATTTTCGCAAGTGTGATACTCGAAACCAATAACTGGAATGGCCTAGTGGAAAAGTACACACACCATTGTAATTGGGCAAGTTTCTACTTTCTGATGCAGCAGGAATTCCTCGAGTTCGTCAATCCGTTCGCGAGATATGGGAGTTTGAAGTTAAGGAATGGTTGTGAGACCATCACAATTTTCGGAAGTCTGATACTCGAAACCAATAACTACTATGGCCTAGGGGAACAATACACATACCTTTGTAATCGGGCGAGTCTCTACTTTCAGATGCAACTGGAATTTCTCGAGTTCGTCAATCCGTTCGCGAGATATGGGCGTTCGAAGTTAAGGAATGGTTGAGAAACCATCAAAATTTTCGCAATTCTGATGCTAGAAACGAATAACTGGAATGACCTAGGGAAAGAGTACACACACCATTGTAATCGGTCGACTTTCTACTTTCAGATGAAACAGGAAATAATCGAGTTCGTCAATCCGTTCGCGAGATATGGGAGTTTGAAGTTAAGGAATGCTTGAGAAACCATCAAAATTTTCGCAAGTGTGATACTCGAAACCAATAACTGGAATGGCCTAGGGGAAAAGTACACACTCCGTTGTAATGGGGCGAGTTTTTACTTTCTGATGCAACAGGAATTCCTCGAGTTCGTCAATCCGTTCGCGAGATATGGGAGTTTGAAGTTAAGGAATGGTTGAGAAACCATCAAAATTTTCGCAAGTGTGATACTCGAAACCAATAACTGGAATGGCCTAGTGGAAAAGTACACACACCATTGTAATTGGGCGAGTTTCTACTTTCTGATGCAACAGGAAATCCTCGAGTTCGTCAATCCGTTCGCGATATATGGGAGTTTGAAGTTAAGGAATGGTTGTGAGACCATCACAATTTTCGGAAGTCTGATACTCGAAACCAATAATTACAAAGCCCTAGGGGAAAAATACACACACCATTGTAATCGGGCCAGTCTCAACTTTCAAGTGCAACAGGAATTTCTCGAGTTCGCCAATCCGTTCGCGAGGTATCGGAGTTTGAAGTTAAGGAATGCTTGAGAAACCATCAAAATTCTCGCAAGTCTGATACTCGAAACCAATAACTACAAAGGCCTAGGGGAAAAATTCACATACCTTTGTAATCGGGCGAGATTATACTTTCAGATGCAACAGGAATTTCTCGAGCTCGTCAATCGTTCGCGAGATATGGGAGTTTGAAATTAAGGAACGGTTGAGAAACCATCAAAATTTCGCAAAACTGATACTCGAAACCAAAAACTGGAATTGCCTAGGGGAAAAGTACACACGCCGTTGTAATGGGGCGAGTTTCTGCTTTCTGATGCAACAAGAACTCCTCGAGTTCGTCTATCCGTTCGCGAGATATGGGTGTTTGAAGTTAATGAATGGTTGAGAGACCATCACCATTTTCGCAAGTCTGATACTCGAAACCAATAACTACTATGGCCTAGGGCAAAAATACACATACCGTTGTAATCGGACGAGTCTCTGCTTTCAGATGCAACCGGAATTTCTCGAGCTCGTCAATCGTTCGCGAGATATGGGAGTTTGAAATTAAGGAACGGTTGAGAAACCATCAAAATTTTCGCAAAACTGATACTCGAAACCAATAACTGGAATGGCCTAGGGGAAAAGTACACACACCATTGTAATGGGGCGAGTTTCTACTTTCAGATGCAACAGGAATTCCTCGAGTTCGTCATTCCGTTCGCGAGATATGGGAGCTTGAAGTTAAGGAATGGTTGAGAAAAAATCAAAATTTTCGCAAGTGTGATACTCGAAACCAATAACTGGAATTGCCTAGTGGAAAAGTACACACACCATTGTAATTGGGCGAGTTTCTACTTTCTGATGCAACAGGAAATCCTCGAGTTCGTCAATCCGTTCGCGATATATGGGAGTTTGAAGTTAAGGAATGGTTGTGAGACCATCACAATTTTCGGAAGTCTGATACTCGAAACCAATAATTACAAAGCCCTAGGGGAAAAATACACACACCATTGTAATCGGGCCAGTCTCAACTTTCAAGTGCAACAGGAATTTCTCGAGTTCGCCAATCCGTTCGCGAGGTATCGGAGTTTGAAGTTAAGGAATGCTTGAGAAACCATCAAAATTCTCGCAAGTCTGATACTCGAAACCAATAACTACAAAGGCCTAGGGGAAAAATTCACATACCTTTGTAATCGGGCGAGTTTATACTTTCAGATGCAACAGGAATTTCTCGAGCTCGTCAATCGTTCGCGAGATATGGGAGTTTGAAATTAAGGAACGGTTGAGAAACTATCAAAATTTCGCAAAACTGATACTCGAAACCAAAAACTGGAATGGCCTAGGGGAAAAGTACACACACCATTGTAATGGGGCGAGTTTCTACTTTCTGATGCAACAAGAATTCATCGAGTTCGTCAATCCGTTCGCGGGATATGGGTGTTTGAAGTTAATGAATGGTTGAGAGACCATTACCATTTTCGCAAGTCTGATACTCGAAACCAATAACTGGAATGGCCTAGGGGAAAAGTACACACACCATTGTAATGGGGCGAGTTTCTACTTTCAGATGCAACAGGAATTCCTCGAGTTCGTCATTCCGTTCGCGAGAAATGGGAGTCTGAAGTTAAGGAATGGTTGAGAGACCATCACCATTTTCGCAAGTCTGATACTCGAAACCAATAACTACTATGGCCTAGGGCAAAAATACACATACCGTTGTAATCGGACGAGTTTCTGCTTTCAGATGCAACAGGAATTTCTCGAGTTCGTCAATTCGGTCGCGAGATATGGGAGTTTGAAATTAAGGAATGGTTGAGAAACCATCAAAATTTTCGCAAGTGTGATACTCGAAACCAATAACTGGAATGGCCTACGGGAAAAGTACACACACTATTGTAATGGGACGAGTTTCTACTTTCTGATGCAACAGGAATTCCTCGAGTTCGTCAATCCGTTCGCGAGATATGGGAGTTTGAAGTTAAGGAATGGTTGAGAAACCATCAAAATTTTCCCAAGTGTGATACTCGAAACCAATAACTGGAATGGCCTAGTGGAAAAGTACACACGCCATTGTAATTGGGCGAGTTTCTACTTTCTGATGCAGCAGGAATTCCTCGAGTTCGTCAATCCGTTCGCGAGATATGGGAGTTTGAAATTAAGGAATGGTTGAGAAACAACAAAAATTTCGCAAGTCTGATACTCGAAACCAATAACTGGAACGGCCTAGGGGAAAAGTACACACACCATTGTAATCGGGCCAGTTTCTACTTTCAAGTGCAACAGGAATTTCTCGAGTTCGCCAATCCGTTCGCGAGGTATCGGAGTTTGAAGTTAAGGAATGGTTGAGAAACCATCAAAATTTTCGCAAGTCTGATACACGAAACCAATAACTACTATGGCCTAGGGCAAAACTACACATACCGTTGTAATCGGGCAAGTTTCTACTTTCAAGTGCAACAGGAATTTCTCGAGTTCGTCAATCCGTTCGAGAGATATGGGAGTTTGAAGTTAAGGAATGGTTGAGAAACCATCAAAATTTTCGCAAGTGTGATACTCGAAACCAATAACTGGAATGGCCTAGGGGAAAAGTACACACTCCGTTGTAATGGGGCGAGTTTTTACTTTCTGATGCAACAGGAATTCCTCGAGTTCGTCAATCCGTTCGCGAGATATGGGAGTTTGAAGTTAAGGAATGGTTGAGAAACCATCAAAATTTTCGCAAGTGTGATACTCGAAACCAATAACTGGAATGGCCTAGTGGAAAAGTACACACACCATTGTAATTGGGCAAGTTTCTACTTTCTGATGCAGCAGGAATTCCTCGAGTTCGTCAATCCGTTCGCGAGATATGGGAGTTTGAAGTTAAGGAATGGTTGTGAGACCATCACAATTTTCGGAAGTCTGATACTCGAAACCAATAACTACTATGGCCTAGGGGAACAATACACATACCTTTGTAATCGGGCGAGTCTCTACTTTCAGATGCAACTGGAATTTCTCGAGTTCGTCAATCCGTTCGCGAGATATGGGCGTTCGAAGTTAAGGAATGGTTGAGAAACCATCAAAATTTTCGCAATTCTGATGCTAGAAACGAATAACTGGAATGACCTAGGGAAAGAGTACACACACCATTGTAATCGGTCGACTTTCTACTTTCAGATGAAACAGGAAATAATCGAGTTCGTCAATCCGTTCGCGAGATATGGGAGTTTGAAGTTAAGGAATGCTTGAGAAACCATCAAAATTTTCGCAAGTGTGATACTCGAAACCAATAACTGGAATGGCCTAGTGGAAAAGTACACACACCATTGTAATTGGGCGAGTTTCTACTTTCTGATGCAACAGGAAATCCTCGAGTTCGTCAATCCGTTCGCGATATATGGGAGTTTGAAGTTAAGGAATGGTTGTGAGACCATCACAATTTTCGGAAGTCTGATACTCGAAACCAATAATTACAAAGCCCTAGGGGAAAAATACACACACCATTGTAATCGGGCCAGTCTCAACTTTCAAGTGCAACAGGAATTTCTCGAGTTCGCCAATCCGTTCGCGAGGTATCGGAGTTTGAAGTTAAGGAATGCTTGAGAAACCATCAAAATTCTCGCAAGTCTGATACTCGAAACCAATAACTACAAAGGCCTAGGGGAAAAATTCACATACCTTTGTAATCGGGAGAGTTTATACTTTCAGATGCAACAGGAATTTCTCGAGCTCGTCAATCGTTCGCGAGATATGGGAGTTTGAAATTAAGGAACGGTTGAGAAACTATCAAAATTTCGCAAAACTGATACTCGAAACCAAAAACTGGAATGGCCTAGGGGAAAAGTACACACACCATTGTAATGGGGCGAGTTTCTACTTTCTGATGCAACAAGAATTCATCGAGTTCGTCAATCCGTTCGCGGGATATGGGTGTTTGAAGTTAATGAATGGTTGAGAGACCATCACCATTTTCGCAAGTCTGATACTCGAAACCAATAACTGGAATGGCCTAGGGGAAAAGTACACACACCATTGTAATGGGGCGAGTTTCTACTTTCAGATGCAACAGGAATTCCTCGAGTTCGTCATTCCGTTCGCGAGAAATGGGAGTCTGAAGTTAAGGAATGGTTGGGAGACCATCACCATTTTCGCAAGTCTGATACTCGAAACCAATAACTACTATGGCCTAGGGCAAAAATACACATACCGTTGTAATCGGACGAGTTTCTGCTTTCAGATGCAACAGGAATTTCTCGAGTTCGTCAATTCGGTCGCGAGATATGGGAGTTTGAAATTAAGGAATGGTTGAGAAACCATCAAAATTTTCGCAAGTGTGATACTCGAAACCAATAACTGGAATGGCCTACGGGAAAAGTACACACACTATTGTAATGGGACGAGTTTCTACTTTCTGATGCAACAGGAATTCCTCGAGTTCGTCAATCCGTTCGCGAGATATGGGAGTTTGAAATTAAGGAATGGTTGAGAAACAACAAAAATTTCGCAAGTCTGATACTCGAAACCAATAACTGGAACGGCCTAGGGGAAAAGTACACACACCATTGTAATCGGGCCAGTTTCTACTTTCAAGTGCAACAGGAATTTCTCGAGTTCGCCAATCCGTTCGCGAGGTATCGGAGTTTGAAGTTAAGGAATGGTTGAGAAACCATCAAAATTTTCGCAAGTCTGATACACGAAACCAATAACTACTATGGCCTAGGGCAAAACTACACATACCGTTGTAATCGGGCAAGTTTCTACTTTCAAGTGCAACAGGAATTTCTCGAGTTCGTCAATCCGTTCGAGAGATATGGGAGTTTGAAGTTAAGGAATGGTTGAGAAACCATCAAAATTTTCGCAAGTGTGATACTCGAAACCAATAACTGGAATGGCCTAGGGGAAAAGTACACACTCCGTTGTAATGGGGCGAGTTTTTACTTTCTGATGCAACAGGAATTCCTCGAGTTCGTCAATCCGTTCGCGAGATATGGGAGTTTGAAGTTAAGGAATGGTTGAGAAACCATCAAAATTTTCGCAAGTGTGATACTCGAAACCAATAACTGGAATGGCCTAGTGGAAAAGTACACACACCATTGTAATTGGGCAAGTTTCTACTTTCTGATGCAGCAGGAATTCCTCGAGTTCGTCAATCCGTTCGCGAGATATGGGAGTTTGAAGTTAAGGAATTGTTGTGAGACCATCACAATTTTCGGAAGTCTGATACTCGAAACCAATAACTACTATGGCCTAGGGGAAAAATACACATACCTTTGTAATCGGGCGAGTCTCTACTTTCAGATGCAACTGGAATTTCTCGAGTTCGTCAATCCGTTCGCGAGATATGGGCGTTCGAAGTTAAGGAATGGTTGAGAAACCATCAAAATTTTCGCAATTCTGATGCTAGAAACGAATAACTGGAATGACCTAGGGAAAGAGTACACACACCATTGTAATCGGTCGACTTTCTACTTTCAGATGAAACAGGAAATAATCGAGTTCGTCAATCCGTTCGCGAGATATGGGAGTTTGAAGTTAAGGAATGCTTGAGAAACCATCGAAATTTTCGCAAGTGTGATACTCGAAACCAATAACTGGAATGGCCTAGTGGAAAAGTACACACACCATTGTAATTGGGCAAGTTTCTACTTTCTGATGCAGCAGGAATTCCTCGAGTTCGTCCATCCGTTCGCGAGATATGGGAGTTTGAAGTTAAGGAATGGTTGTGAGACCATCACAATTTTTGGAAGTCTGATACTCGAAACCAATAACTACTATGGCCTAGGGGAAAAATACACATACCTTTGTAATCGGGCGAGTCTCTACTTTCAAATGCAACAGGAATTTCTCGAGCTCGTCAATCCGTTCGCGAGATATGGGAGTTTAAAGTTAAGGAATGGTTGAGAAACCATCAAAATTTTCGCAAGTGTGATACTCGAAACCAATAACTGGAATGGCCTAGTGGAAAAGTACACACACTATTGTAATGGGACGAGTTTCTACTTTCTGATGCAACAGGAATTCCTCGAGTTCGTCAATCCGTTCGCGAGATATGGGAGTTTGAAGTTAAGGAATGGTTGAGAAACCATCAAAATTTTCCCAAGTGTGATACTCGAAACCAATAACTGGAATGGCCTAGTGGAAAAGTACACACACCATTGTAATTGGGCGAGTTTCTACTTTCTGATGCAGCAGGAATTCCTCGAGTTCGTCAATCCGTTCGCGAGATATGGGAGTTTGAAATTAAGGAATGGTTGAGAACCAACAAAAATTTCGCAAGTCTGATACTCGAAACCAATAACTGGAACGGCCTAGGGGAAAAGTACACACACCGTTGTAATCGGGCAAGTTTCTACTTTCAAGTGCAACAGGAATTTCTCGAGTTCGTCAATCCGTTCGAGAGATATGGGAGTTTGAAGTTAAGGAATGGTTGAGAAACCATCAAAATTTTCGCAAGTGTGATACTCGAAACCAATAACTGGAATGGCCTAGGGGAAAAGTACACACTCCGTTGTAATGGGGCGAGTTTTTACTTTCTGATGCAACAGGAATTCCTCGAGTTCGTCAATCCGTTCGCGAGATATGGGAGTTTGAAGTTAAGGAATGGTTGAGAAACCATCAAAATTTTCGCAAGTGTGATACTCGAAACCAATAACTGGAATGGCCTAGTGGAAAAGTACACACACCATTGTAATTGGGCAAGTTTCTACTTTCTGATGCAGCAGGAATTCCTCGAGTTCGTCAATCCGTTCGCGAGATATGGGAGTTTAAAGTTAAGGAATTGTTGTGAGACCATCACAATTTTCGGAAGTCTGATACTCGAAACCAATAACTACTATGGCCTAGGGGAAAAATACACATACGTTTGTAATCGGGCGAGTCTCTACTTTCAGATGCAACTGGAATTTCTCGAGTTCGTCAATCCGTTCGCGAGATATGGGCGTTCGAAGTTAACGAATGGTTGAGAAACCATCAAAATTTTCGCAATTCTGATGCTAGAAACGAATAACTGGAATGACCTAGGGAAAGAGTACACACACCATTGTAATCGGTCGACTTTCTACTTTCAGATGAAACAGGAAATAATCGAGTTCGTCAATCCGTTCGCGAGATATGGGAGTTTGAAGTTAAGGAATGCTTGAGAAACCATCAAAATTTTCGCAAGTGTGATACTCGAAACCAATAACTGGAATGGCCTAGTTGAAAAGTACACACACCATTGTAATTGGGCAAGTTTCTACTTTCTGATGCAGCAGGAATTCCTCGAGTTCGTCAATCCGTTCGCGAGATATGGGAGTTTGAAGTTAAGGAATGGTTGTGAGACCATCACAATTTTCGGAAGTCTGATACTCGAAACCAATAACTACTATGGCCTAGGGGAAAAATACACATACCTTTGTAATCGGGCGAGTCTCTACTTTCAAATGCAACAGGAATTTCTCGAGCTCGTCAATCCGTTCGCGAGATATGGGAGTTTAAAGTTAAGGAATGGTTGAGAAACCATCAAAATTTTCGCAAGTCTGATACTTGAAACCAATAACTGGAATGGCCTAGGGGAAAATAACACACACCATTCTAATGGGGCGAGTTTCTACTTTCAGATGCAACAGGAATTTCTCGAGCTCGTCAATCCGTTCGCGAGATATCGGAGTTTGAAGTCAAGGAATGGTTGAGAAACCATCAAAATTTTCGCAAGTCTGATACACGAAACCAATAACTACTATGGCCTAGGGCAACAATACACATACCGTTGTAATCGGGCAAGTTTCTACTTTCAAGTGCAACAGGAATTTCTCGAGTTCGTCAATCCGTTCGCGAGATATGGGAGTTTGATGTTAAGGAATGCTTGAGAAACCATCAAAATTTTCGCAAGACTGACACTCGAAACCAATAACTACTATGGCCTAGGGCAAAAATACACATACTGTTGTAATCGGACGAGTTTCTGCTTTCAGATGCAACAGGAATTTCTCGAGTTCGTCAATCCATTCGCGAGATATGGGAGTTTGAAGTTAAGGAATGCTTGAGAAACCATCAAAATTTTCGCAAAACTGATACTCGAAACCAATAACTGGAATGGCCTAGGACTAAAGTACACACACCATTGTAATGGGGCGAGTTTCTACTTTCAGATGCAACAGGAATTCCTCGAGTTCGTCATTCCGTTCGCAAGATATGGGAGTCCGAAGTTAAGGAATGGTTGAGAGACCATCACCATTTTCGCAAGTCTGATACTCGAAACCAATAACTACTATGGCCTAAGGCAAAAATACACATACTGTTGTAATCGGACGAGTTTCTGCTTTCAGATGGAACAGGAATTTCTCGAGTTCGTCAATTCGTTCGCGAGATATGGGAGTTTGAAGTTAAGGAATGGTTGAGAAACCATCAAAATTTTCGCAAAACTGATACTCGAAACCAATAACTGGAATGGCCTAGGGGAAAAGTACACACACCATTGTAATGGGGCGAGTTTCTACTTTCAGATGCAACAGGAATTCCTCGAGTTCGTCATTCCGTTCGCGAGATATGGGAGCTTGAAGTTAAGGAATGGTTGAGAAACCATCAAAATTTTCGCAAGTGTGATACTCGAAACCAATAACTGGAATGGCCTAGTGGAAAAGTACACACACCATTGTAATTGGGCGAGTTTCTACTTTCTGATGCAACAGGAAATCCTCGAGTTCGTCAATCCGTTCGCGATATATGGGAGTTTGAAGTTAAGGAATGGTTGTGAGACCATCACAATTTTCGGAAGTCTGATACTCGAAACCAATAATTACAAAGCCCTAGGGGAAAAATACACACACCATTGTAATCGGGCCAGTCTCAACTTTCAAGTGCAACAGGAATTTCTCGAGTTCGCCAATCCGTTCGCGAGGTATCGGAGTTTGAAGTTAAGGAATGCTTGAGAAACCATCAAAATTCTCGCAAGTCTGATACTCGAAACCAATAACTACAAAGGCCTAGGGGAAAAATTCACATACCATTGTAATCGGGCGAGTTTATACTTTCAGATGCAACAGGAATTTCTCGAGCTCGTCAAACGTTCGCGAGATATGGGAGTTTGAAATTAAGGAACGGTTGAGAAACTATCAAAATTTCGCAAAACTGATACTCGAAACCAATAACTTGAATGGCCTAGGGGAAAAGTACACACACCATTGTAATGGGGCGAGTTTCTACTTTCAGATGCAACAGGAATTGCTCGAGTTCGTCATTCCGTTCGCGAGAAATGGGAGTCTGAAGTTAAGGAATTGTTGAGAGACCATCACCATTTTCGCAAGTCTGATACTCGAAAACAATAACTACTATGGCCTAGGGCAAAAATACACATACCGTTGTAATCGGACGAGTTTCTGCTTTCAGATGCAACAGGAATTTCTCGAGTTCGTCAATTCGGTCGCGAGATATGGGAGTTTGAAATTAAGGAATGGTTGAGAAACCATCAAAATTTTCGCAAGTGTGATACTCGAAACCAATAACTGGAATGGCCTACGGGAAAAGTACACACACCATTGTAATGGGGCGAGTTTCTACTTTCTGATGCAACAGGAATTCCTCGAGTTCGTCAATCCGTTCGCGAGATATGGGAGTTTGAAGTTAAGGAATGGTTGAGAAACCATCAAAATTTTCCCAAGTGTGATACTCGAAACCAATAACTGGAACGGCCTAGTGGAAAAGTACACACACCATTGTAATTGGGCGAGTTTCTACTTTCTGATGCAGCAGGAATTCCTCGAGTTCGTCAATCCGTTCGCGAGATATGGGAGTTTGAAATTAAGGAATGGTTGAGAAACAACAAAAATTTCGCAAGTCTGATACTCGAAACCAATAACTGGAACGGCCTAGGGGAAAAGTACACACACCTTTGTAATCGGGCCAGTTTCTACTTTCAAGTGCAACAGGAATTTCTCGAGTTCGCCAATCCGTTCGCGAGGTATCGGAGTTTGAAGTTAAGGAATGGTTGAGAAACCATCAAAATTTTCGCAAGTCTGATACACGAAACCAATAACTACTATGGCCTAGGGCAAAACTACACATACCGTTGTAATCGGGCAAGTTTCTACTTTCAAGTGCAACAGGAATTTCTCGAGTTCGTCAATCCGTTCGAGAGATATGGGAGTTTGAAGTTAAGGAATGGTTGAGAAACCATCAAAATTTTCGCAAGTGTGATACTCGAAACCAATAACTGGAATGGCCTAGGGGAAAAGTACACACTCCGTTGTAATGGGGCGAGTTTTTACATTCTGATGCAACAGGAATTCCTCGAGTTCGTCAATCCGTTCGCGAGATATGGGAGTTTGAAGTTAAGGAATGGTTGAGAAACCATCAAAATTTTCGCAAGTGTGATACTCGAAACCAATAACTGGAATGGCCTAGTGGAAAAGTACACACACCATTGTAATTGGGCAAGTTTCTACTTTCTGATGCAGCAGGAATTCCTCGAGTTCGTCAATCCGTTCGCGAGATATGGGAGTTTGAAGTTAAGGAATGGTTGTGAGACCATCACAATTTTCGGAAGTCTGATACTCGAAACCAATAACTACTATGGCCTAGGGGAAAAATACACATACCTTTGTAATCGGGCGAGTCTCTACTTTCAGATGCAACTGGAATTTCTCGAGTTCGTCAATCCGTTCGCGAGATATGGGCGTTCGAAGTTAAGGAATGGTTGAGAAACCATCAAAATTTTCGCAATTCTGATGCTAGAAACGAATAACTGGAATGACCTAGGGAAAGAGTACACACACCATTGTAATCGGTCGACTTTCTACTTTCAGATGAAACAGGAAATAATCGAGTTCGTCAATCCGTTCGCGAGATATGGGAGTTTGAAGTTAAGGAATGGTTGTGAGACCATCACAATTTTCGGAAGTCTGATACTCGAAACCAATAACTACTATGGCCTAGGGGAAAAATACACATACCTTTGTAATCGGGCGAGTCTCTACTTTCAGATGCAACTGGAATTTCTCGAGTTCGTCAATCCGTTCGCGAGATATGGGCGTTCGAAGTTAAGGAATGGTTGAGAAACCATCAAAATTTTCGCAATTCTGATGCTAGAAACGAATAACTGGAATGACCTAGGGAAAGAGTACACACACCATTGTAATCGGTCGACTTTCTACTTTCAGATGAAACAGGAAATAATCGAGTTCGTCAATCCGTTCGCGAGATATGGGAGTTTGAAGTTAAGGAATGCTTGAGAAACCATCAAAATTTTCGCAAGACTGACACTCGAAACCAATAACTACTATGGCCTGGGGCAAAAATGCACATACCGTTGTAATCGGGCAAGTTTCTACTTTCAAGTGCAACAGGAATTTCTCGAGTTCGTCAATCCGTTCGCGAGATATGGGAGTTTGATGTTAAGGAATGCTTGAGAAACCATCAAAATTTTCGCAAGACTGACACTCGAAACCAATAACTACAAAGTCCTAGGGGAAAAATACACATACCTTTGTAATCGGGCGAGTTTATACTTTCAGATGCAACAGGAATTTCTCGAGCTCGTCAATCCGTTCGCGAGATATGGGAGTTCGAAGTTAAGGAATGCTTGAGAAACCATGAAAATTTTCGCAAGTCTGATACTCGAAACCAATAACTACAAAGCCCTAGAGGAAAAATACACATACCTTTGTAATCGGGCGAGTTTATAATTTCAGATGCAACAGGAATTTCTCGAAGTCGTAAATCCGTTCGCGAGATATGGGACTTTGAAATTAAGGAATGGTTGGGAAACCATCAAAATTTTCGCAAGTCTGATACGCGAAACAAATAACTGGAACGGCCTAGGGGAAAAGAACAAACACCATTGTAATCGGGCAAGTTTCTACTTTCAAGTGCAACAGGAATTTCTCGAGTTCGTCAATCCGTTCGCGAGATATGGGAGTTTGAAGTTAAGGAATGCTTGAGAAACCATCAAAATTTTCGCAAGTCTAACACTCGAAACCAATAACTACAAAGCCCTAGGGGAAAAATACACATACCTTTGTTATCGGGCCAGTTTATTCTTTCAGATGCAACAGGAATTTCTCGAGCTCGTCAATCCGTTCGCGAGATATGGGAGTTTGAAATTAAGGAACGGTTGAGAAACCATCAAAATTTTTGCAAAACTGATACTCGAAACCAATAACTGGGATGGCCTAGGGGAAAAGTACACACACCATTCTAATCGGTGGACTTTCTACTTTCAGATGCAACAGGAAATAATCCAGTTCGTCAATCCGTTCGCGAGATATGGGAGTTTGAAGTTAAGGAATGCTTGAGAAACCATCAAAATTTTCGCAAGTCTGATACTTGAAACCAATAACTACAAAGCCCTAGGGGAAAAATACACATACCTTTGTAATCGGGCGAGTTTATACTTTCAGATGCAACAGGAATTTCTGGAGCTCGTCAATCCGTTCGCGAGATATGGGAGTTTGAAGTTAAGGAATGCTAGAGAAACCATCAAAATTTTCGCAAGTCTGATACTCGAAACCAATAACTACAAAGGCCTAGGGGAAAAATACACATACCTTTGTAACCGGGCGAGTTTATACTTTCAGATGCAACAGGAATTTCTCGAGCTCGTCAATCCGTTCGCGAGATATGGGAGTTTGAAGTTAAGGAATGGTTGAGGAACCATCAAAATTTTCGCAAGTCTGATACTCGAAACAAATAACTGGAACGGCCTAGGGGAAAAGTACAAACACCATTGTAATCGGGCAAGTTTCTACTTTCAGATGCAACAGGAATTCCTCGAGTTCGTCATTCCGTTCGCGAGATATGGGAGTCTGAAGTTAAGGAATGGTTGAGAGAACATCACCATTTTCGCAAGTCTGATACTCGAAACCAATAACTACAATGGCCTAGGGCAAACATACCTTTGTAATCGGGCGAGTTTATGCTTTCAGTTGCAACAGGAATTTCTCGAGCTCGTCAATCGTTCGCGAGATATGGGAGTTTGAAATTAAGGAACGGTTGAGAAACCATCAAAATTTTCGCAAAACTGATACTCGAAACCAATAACTGGAATGGCCTAGGGGAAGAGTACACACACCATTGTAATTGGGCGAGTTTCTACTTTCCGATGCAGCAGGAATTCCTCGAGTTCGTCAATCCGTTCGCGAGATATGGGAGTTTGAAGTTAAGGAATGGTTGAGAAACCATCAGAATTTTCGCAAGTGTGATACTCGAAACCAATAACTGGAATGGCCTAGTGGAAAAGTACACACACCATTGTAATTGGGCGAGTTTCTACTTTCTGATGCAGCAGGAATTCCTCGAGTTCGTCAATCCGTTCGCGAGATATGGGAGTTTGAAGTTAAGGAATGGTTGTGAGACCATCACAATTTTCGGAAGTCTGATACTCGAAACCAATAACTACTATGGCCTAGGGGAAAAATACACATACCTTTGTAATCGGGCGAGTTTCTACTTTCAGATGCTACAGGAATTTCTCGAGTTCGTCAATCCGTTCGCGAGATATGGGAGATTGAAGTTAAGGAATGGTTGAGAAACCATCAAAATTTTCGCAATTCTGATGCAAGAAACGCATAACTGGAGTGACCTAGGGAAAAAGTACACACACTATTGTAATCGGTCGACTTTCTACTTTCAGATGCAACAGGAAATAATCGAGTTCGTCAATCCGTTCGCGAGATATGGGAGTTTGAAGTTAAGGATTGCTTGAGAAACCATCAAAATTTTCGCAAGTCTGATACTCGAAACCAATAACTACAAAGCCCTAGAGGAAAAATACACATACCTTTGTAACCGGGCGAGTTTATACTTTCAGATGCAACAGGAATTTCTCGAGCTCGTCAATCCGTTCGCGAGATATGGGAGTTTGAAGTTAAGGAATGGTTGAGGAACCATCAAAATTTTCGCAAGTCTGATACTCGAAACAAATAACTGGAACGGCCTAGAGGAAAAGTACAAACACCATTGTAATCGGGCAAGTTTCTACTTTCAGATGCAACAGGAATTCCTCGAGTTCGTCATTCCGTTCGCGAGATATGGGAGTCTGAAGTTAAGGAATGGTTGAGAGAACATCACCATTTTCGCAAGTCTGATACTCGAAACCAATAACTACAATGGCCTAGGGCAAACATACCTTTGTAATCGGGCGAGTTTATGCTTTCAGTTGCAACAGGAATTTCTCGAGCTCGTCAATCGTTCGCGAGATATGGGAGTTTGAAATTAAGGAACGGTTGAGAAACCATCAAAATTTTCGCAAAACTGATACTCGAAACCAATAACTGGAATGGCCTAGGGGAAGAGTACACACACCATTGTAATTGGGCGAGTTTCTACTTTCCGATGCAGCAGGAATTCCTCGAGTTCGTCAATCCGTTCGCGAGATATGGGAGTTTGAAGTTAAGGAATGGTTGAGAAACCATCAGAATTTTCGCAAGTGTGATACTCGAAACCAATAACTGGAATGGCCTAGTGGAAAAGTACACACACCATTGTAATTGGGCGAGTTTCTACTTTCTGATGCAGCAGGAATTCCTCGAGTTCGTCAATCCGTTCGCGAGATATGGGAGTTTGAAGTTAAGGAATGGTTGTGAGACCATCACAATTTTCGGAAGTCTGATACTCGAAACCAATAACTACTATGGCCTAGGGCAAAAGTACACACACCATTGCAATGGGGCGAGTTTCTACTTTCAGATGCAACAGGAATTCCTCGATTTCGTCATTCCGTTCGCGAGATATGGGAGTCTGAAGTTAAGGAATGGTTGAGAGACCATCACGATTTTCGCAAGTCTGATACTCGAAACCAATAACTACTATGGCCTAGGGCAAAAATACACATACCGTTGTAATCGGACGAGTTTCTGCTTTCAGATGCAACAGGAATTTCTCGAGTTCGTCAATTCGTTCGCGAGATATGGGAGTTTGAAGTTAAGGAATGGTTGAGAAACCATCAAAATTTTCGCAAGTGTGATACTCGAAACCAATAACTGGAATGGCCTAGGGGAAAAGTACACACACCGTTGTAATGGGGCGAGTTTCTACTTTCTGATGCAACAGGAATTCCTCGAGTTCGTCAATCCGTTCGCGAGATATGGGAGTTTGAAGTTAAGGAATGGTTGAGAATCCATCAAAATTTTCGCAAGTGTGATACTCGAAACCAATAACTGGAATGGCCTAGTGGAAAAGTACACACACCATTGTAATTGGGCGAGTTTCTACTTTCTGATGCAGCAGGAATTCCTCGAGTTCGTCAATCCGTTCGCGAGGTATGGGAGTTTGAAGTTAAGGAATGGTTGTGAGACCATCACAATTTTCGGAAGTCTGATACTCGAAACCAATAACTACTATGGCCTAGGGGAAAAATACACATACCTTTGTAATCGGGCGAGTTTCTACTTTCAGATGCTATAGGAATTTCTCGAGTTCGTCAATCCGTTCGCGAGATATGGGAGATTCAAGTTAAGGAATGGTTGAGGAACCATCAAAATTTTCGCAAGTCTGATACTCGAAACAAATAACTGGAACGGCCTAGGGGAAAAGTACAAACACCATTGTAATCGGGCAAGTTTCTACTTTCAAATGCAACAGGAATTTCTCGAGTTCGTCAATCCGTTCGCGAGATATGGGAGTTTGAAGTTAAGGAATGCTTGAGAAACCATCAAAATTTTCGCTAGTCTGACACACGAAACCAATAACTACAAAGCCCGAGGGTAAAAATACACATACCTTTGTAATCGGGCGAGTTTATACTTTCAGATGCAACAGGAATTTCTCGAGCTCGTCAATCCGTTCGCGAGATATGGGAGTTTGAAATTAAGGAACGGTTGAGAAACCATCAAAATTTTTGCAAAACTGATACTCGAAACCAGTAACTGGGAGGGCCTAGGGGAAAAGTACACACACCATTGTAATGGAGCGAGTTTCTGCTTTCAGATGCAACAGGAATTTCTCGAGTTCGTCAATTCGTTCGCGAGATATGTGAGTTTGAAATTAAGGAATGGTTGAGAGACCATCACCATTTTCGCAAGTCTGATACTCGAAACCAATAACTACTATGGCCTAGGGCAAAAATACACATACCGTTGTAATCGGACGAGTTTCTGCTTTCAGATGCAACAGGAATTTCTCGAGTTCGTCAATTCGTTCGCGAGATATGGGAGTTTGAAGTTAAGGAATGGTTGAGAAACCATCAAAATTTTCGCAAGTGTGATACTCGTAACCAATAACTACAAAGCCCTAGGGCAGAAATACACACACCGTTGTAATGGGGCGAGTTTCTGCTTTCAGATGCAACAGGAATTTCTCGAGTTCGTCAATTCGTTCGCGAGATATGGGAGTTTGAAATTAAGGAATGGTTGAGAAACCACAAAAATTTTCGCAAGTCTGATACTCGAAACCAATAACTGAAACGGTCTAGGGGAAAAGTACACACACCATTGTAATCGGGCCAGTTTCTACTTTCAAGTGCAACAGGAATTCCTCGAGTTCGTCAATCCGTTCGCGAGATATAGGAGTTTGAAGTTAATGAATGGTTGAGAGACCATCACCATTTTCGCAAGTCTGATACTCGAAACCAATAACTACTATGGCCTAGGGCAAAAATACACATACCGTTGTAATCGGTCGAGTTTCTGCTTTCAGATGCAACAGGAATTTCTCGAGTTCGTCAATTCGTTCGCGAGATATGGGAGTTTAAAGTTGAGGAATGGTTGAGAAACCATCAAAATTTTCGCAAGTCTGATACTCGAAACAAACAACTGGAACGGCCTAGGGGAAAAGTACAAACACCATTGTAAGCGGGCAAGTTTCCACTTACAAGTGCAACAGGAATTTCTCGAGTTCGTCAATCCGTTCGCGAGATATGGGAGATTGAAGTTAAGGAATGGTTGAGAAACCATCAAAATTTTCGCAATTCTGATGCAAGAAACGAATAACTGGAATCACCTAGGGAAAAAGTACACACACCATTGTAATCGGTCGACTTTCTACTTTCAGATGCAACAGGAAATAATCGAGTTCGTCAATCCGTTCGCGAGATATGGGAGTTTGAAGTTAAGGAATGCTTGAGAAACCATCAAAATTTTCGCAAGTCTGATACTCGAAACAAATAACTACAAAGGCCTAGGGGAAAAATACACATACCTTTGTAATCGGGCGAGTTTCTACTTTCAGATGCTACAGGAATTTCTCGAGTTCGTCAATCCGTTCGCGAGATATGGGAGATTGAAGTTAAGGAGTGTTTGAGAAACCATCAAAATTTTCGCAAGTCTGATACTCGAAACAAATAACTGGAACGGCCTAGGGGAAAAGTACAAACACCATTGTAATCGGGCAAGTTTCTACTTTCAAGTGCAACAGGAATTTCTCGAGTTCGTCAATCCGTTCGCGAGATATGGGAGTTTGAAGTTAAGGAATGCTTGAGAAACCATCAAAATTTTCGCAAGTCTGACACTCGAAACCAATAACTACAAAGCGCTAGGGGAAAAATACACACACCATTGTAATGGGGCGAGTTTCTGCTTTCAGATGCAACAGGAATTTCTCGAGTTCGTCAATCCGTTCGCGAGATATGGGAGTTTGAATTTAAGGAATGCTTGAGAAACCATCAAAATTTTCGCAAGTCTGACATTCGAAACCAATAACTACAAAGCCCTAGGGGAAAAATACACACACCGTTGTAATCGGGCCAGTTTCTACTTTCAAGTGCAACAGGAATTTCTCGAGCTCGTCAATCGTTCGCGAGATATGGTAGTTTGAAATTAAGGAACGGTTGAGAAACCATCAAAATTTTCGCAAAACTGATACTCGAAACCAAAAACTGGAATGGCCTAGGGGAAAAGTACACACACCGTTGCATTGGGGCGAGTTTCTACTTTCTGATGCAACAGGAATTCCTCGAGTTCGTCAATCCGTTCGCGAGATATGGGTGTTTGAAGTTAATGAATGGTTGAGAGACCATCACCATTTTCGCAAGTCTGATACTCGAAACCAATAACTACTATGGACTAGGGCAAAAATACACATACCGTTGTAATCGGACGAGTTTCTGCTTTCAGATGCGACAGGAATTTCTCGAGCTCGTCAATCGTTCGCGAGATATGGGAGTTTGAAATTAAGGAACGGTTGAGAAACCATCAAAATTTTCGCAAAACTGATACTCGAAACCAATAACTGGAATGGCCTAGGGGAAAAGTACACACACCATTGTAATGGGGCGAGTTTCTACTTTCTGATGCAGCAGGAATTCCTCGAGTTCGCCAATCCGTTCGCGAGATATGGGAGATTGAAGTTAAGGAATGGTTGAGAAACCATCAAAATTTTCGCAAAACTGATACTCGAAACCAAAAACTGGAATGGCCTAGGGGAAAAGTACAAACACCATTGTAATCGGGCAAGTTTCTACTTTCAAGTGCAACAGGAATTTCTCGAGTTCGTCGATCCGTTCGCGAGATATGGGAGTTTGAAGTTAAGGAACGGTTGAGAAACCATCAAAATTTTCGCAAAACTGATACTCGAATCCAATAACTACAAAGGCCTAGGGGAAAAATACACATACCCTTGTAATCGGGCGAGTTTATACTTTCAGATGCAACAGGAATTTCTCGATCTCGTAAATCGTTCGCGAGATATGGGATTTTGAAATTGAGGAACGGTTGAGAATCCATCAAAATTTTCGCAAAACTGTTACTCGAAACCAATAACTGGAGTGGCCTAGTGCAAAAGTACACACACCATTGTAATGGGGCGAGTTTCTACTTTCGGATGCAACAGGAATTCCTCGAGTTCGTCATTCCGTTCGCGAGATATGGGAGTCTGAAGTTAAGGAATGGTTGAGAGACCATCACCATTTCCGCAAGTCTGATACTCGAAACCAATAACTACTATGGCCTAGGGCAAAAATACACATACCGTTGTAATCGGACGAGTTTCTGCTTTCAGATGCAACAGGAATTTCTCGAGTTCGTCAATTCGTTCGCGAGATATGGGAGTTTGAAATTAAGGAATGGTTGAGAAACCATCAAAATTTTCGCAAGTGTGATACTCGAAACCAATAACTGGAATGGCCTACGGGAAAAGTACACACACCATTGTAATGGGGCGAGTTTCTACTTTCTGATGCAACAGGAATTCCTCGAGTTCGTCATTCCGTTCGCGAGATATGGGAGTTTGAAGTTAAGGAATGGTTGAGAAACCATCAAAATTTTCGCAAGTGTGATACTCGAAACCAATAACTGGAATGGCCTAGTGGAAAAGTACACACACCACTGTAATTGGGCGAGTTTCTACTTTCTGATGCAACAGGAAATCCTCGAGTTCGTCAATCCGTTCGCGATATATGGGAGTTTGAAGTTAAGGAATGGTTGTGAGACCATCACAATTTTCGGAAGTCTGATACTCGAAACCAATAACTACAATGTCCGAGGGCAAACATACCTTTGTAATCGGTCAACTTTCTACTTTCAGATGCAACAGGAAATAATCGAGTTCGTCAATCCGTTCGCGAGATTTGGGAGTTTGAAGTTAAGGAGTGCTTGAGAAACCATCAAAATTTTCGCAAGTCTGATAGTCGAAACCAATAACTACAAAGCCCTAGAGGAAAAATACACATACCTTTGTAATCGGGCGAGTTTATACTTTCAGATGCAACAGGAATTTCTCGAGCTCGTCAATCGTTCGCGAGATATGGGATTTTGAAATTAAGGAACGGTTGAGAAACCATCATAATTTTCGCAAAACTGATACTCGAAACCAATAACTGGAATGGCCTAGGGGAAAAGTACACACACCACTGTAATGGGCCGAGTTTCTACTTTCAGATGCAACAGGAATTTCTCGAGCTCGTCAATCGTTCGCGAGATATGGGAGTTTGAAATTAAGGAATGGTTGAGAAACCATCAAAATTTTCGCAAGTCTGATACACGAAACCAATAACTACTATGGCCTAGGGCAAAACTACACATACCGTTGTAATCGGGCAAGTTTCTACTTTCAAGTGCAACAGGAATTTCTCGAGTTCGTCAATCCGTTCGCGAGATATGGGCGTTCGAAGTTAAGGAATGGTTGAGAAACCATCAAAATTTTCGCAATTCTGATGCTAGAAACGAATAACTGGAATGACCTAGGGAAAGAGTACACACACCATTGTAATCGGTCGACTTTCTACTTTCAGATGAAACAGGAAATAATCGAGTTCGTCAATCCGTTCGCGAGATATGGGAGTTTGAAGTTAAGGAATGCTTGAGAAACCATCAAAATTTTCGCAAGTGTGATACTCGAAACCAATAACTGGAATGGCCTAGTGGAAAAGTACACACACCATTGTAATTGGGCAAGTTTCTACTTTCTGATGCAGCAGGAATTCCTCGAGTTCGTCAATCCGTTCGCGAGATATGGGAGTTTGAACTTAAGGAATGGTTGTGAGACCATCACAATTTTCGGAAGTCTGATACTCGAAACCAATAACTACTATGGCCTAGGGCAAAAATACACATACCGTTGTAATCGGGCAAGTTTCTACTTTCAAGTGCAACAGGAATTTCTCGAGTTCGTCAATCCGTTCGCGAGATATGGGAGTTTGATGTTAAGGAATGCTTGAGAAACCATCAAAATTTTCGCAAGACTGACACTCGAAACCAATAACTACAAAGTCCTAGGGGAAAAATACACATACCTTTGTAATCGGGCGAGTTTATACTTTCAGATGCAACAGGAATTTCTCGAGCTCGTCAATCCGTTCGCGAGATATGGGAGTTTGAAATTAAGGAATGGTTGAGAAACCACAAAAATTTTCGCAAGTCTGATACTCGAAACCAATAACTGGAATGGCCTAGTGGAAAAGTACACACACAATTGTAATTGGGCGAGTTTCTACTTTCTTATGCAACAGGAAATCCTCGAGTTCGTCAATCCGTTCGCGATATATGGGAGTTTGAAGTTAAGGAATGGTTGTGAGACCATCACAATTTTCGGAAGTCTGATACTCGAAACCAATAACTACTATGGCCTAGGGGAAAAATACACATACCTTTGTAATCGGGCGAGTCTCTACTTTCAGATGCAACAGGAATTTCTCGAGTTCGTCAATCCATTCGCGAGATATGGGAGTTTGAAGTTAAGGAATGCTTGAGAAACCATCAAAATTTTCGCAAAACTGATACTCGAAACCAATAACTGGAATGGCCTAGGGCAAAAGTACACACACCATTGTAATGGGGCGAGTTTCTACTTTCAGATGCAACAGGAATTCCTCGAGTTCGTCATTCCGTTCGCGAGATATGGGAGTCCGAATTTAAGGAATGGTTGAGAGACCATCACCATTTTCGCAAGTCTGATACTCGAAACCAATAACTACTATGGCCTAGGGCAAAAATACACATACCGTTGTAATCGGACGAGTTTCTGCTTTCAGATGCAACAGGAATTTCTCGTGTTCGTCAATTCGTTCGCGAGATATGGGAGTTTGAAGTTAAGGAATGGTTGAGAAATCATCAAAATTTTCGCAAGTGTGATACTCGAAACCAATAACTGGAATGGCCTAGGGGAAAAGTACACACACCGTTGTAATGGGGCGAGTTTTTACTTTCTGATGCAACAGGAATTCCTCGAGTTCGTCAATCCGTTCGCGAGATATGGGAGTTTGAAGTTAAGGAATGGTTGTGAGACCATCACAATTTTCGGAAGTCTGATACTCGAAACCAATAACTACTATGGCCTAGGGGAAAAATAAACATACCTTTGTAATCGGGCGAGTTTCTACTTTCAGATGCTACAGGAATTTCTCGAGTTCGTCAATCCGTTCGCGAGATATGGGAGTTTGAAGTTAAGGAATGGTTGTGAGACCATCACAATTTTCGGAAGTCTGATACTCGAAACCAATAACTGGAATGGCCTAGTGGAAAAGTACACACACCATTGTAATTGGGCGAGTTTCTACTTTCTGATGCAGCAGGAATTCCTCGAGTTCGTCAATCCGTTCGCGAGGTATGGGAGTTTGAAGTTAAGGAATGGTTGTGAGACCATCACAATTTTCGGAAGTCTGATACTCGAAACCAATAACTACTATGGCCTAGGGGAAAAATACACATACCTTTGTAATCGGGCGAGTTTCTACTTTCAGATGCTATAGGAATTTCTCGAGTTCGTCAATCCGTTCGCGAGATATGGGAGATTCAAGTTAAGGAATGGTTGAGAAACCATCAAAATTTTCGCAATTCTGATGCAAGAAACGCATAACTGGAGTGACCTAGGGAAAAAGTACACACACTATTGTAATCGGTCGACTTTCTACTTTCAGATGCAACAGGAAATAATCGAGTTCGTCAATCCGTTCGCGAGATATGGGAGTTTGAAGTTAAGGAATGCTTGTGAAACCATCAAAATTTTCGCAAGTCTGATACTCGAAACCAATAACTACAAAGCCCTAGAGGAAAAATACACATACCTTTGTAATCGGGCGAGTTTATACTTTCAGATGCAACAGGAATTTCTCGAGCTCGTCAATCCGTTCGCGAGATATGGGAGTTTGAAGTTAAGGAATGGTTGAGGAACCATCAAAATTTTCGCAAGTCTGATACTCGAAACAAATAACTGGAACGGCCTAGGGGAAAAGTACACACACCATTGTAATCGGGCCAGTTTCTACTTTCAAGTGCAACAGGAATTTCTCGAGTTCGCCAATCCGTTCGCGAGGTATCGGAGTTTGAAGTTAAGGAATGCTTGAGAAACCATCAAAATTCTCGCAAGTCTGATACTCGAAACCAATAACTACAAAGGCCTAGGGGAAAAATACACATACCTTTGTAATCGGGCGAGTTTATACTTTCAGATGCAACAGGAATTTCTCGAGCTCGTCAATCGTTCGCGAGATATGGGAGTTTGAAGTTAAGGAACGGTTGAGAAACCGTCAAAATTTTCGCAAAGCTGATACTCGAAACCAATAACTGGAATGGCCTAGGGGAAAAGTACACACACCATTGTAATGGGGCGAGTTTCTACTTTCTGATGCAACAGGAATTCCTCGAGTTCGTCAATCCGTTCGCGAGATATAGGAGTTTGAAGTTAATGAATGGTTGAGAGACCATCACCATTTTCGCAAGTCTGATACTCGAAACCAATAACTACTATGGCCTAGGGCAAAAATACACATACCGTTGTAATCGGTCGAGTTTCTGCTTTCAGATGCAACAGGAATTTCTCGAGTTCGTCAATTCGTTCGCGAGATATGGGAGTTTAAAGTTGAGGAATGGTTGAGAAACCATCAAAATTTTCGCAAGTCTGATACTCGAAACAAACAACTGGAACGGCCTAGGGGAAAAGTACAAACACCATTGTAAGCGGGCAAGTTTCCACTTACAAGTGCAACAGGAATTTCTCGAGTTCGTCAATCCGTTCGCGAGATATGGGAGATTGAAGTTAAGGAATGGTTGAGAAACCATCAAAATTTTCGCAATTCTGATGCAAGAAACGAATAACTGGAATCACCTAGGGAAAAAGTACACACACCATTGTAATCGGTCGACTTACTACTTTCAGATGCAACAGGAAATAATCGAGTTCGTCAATCCGTTCGCGAGATATGGGAGTTTGAAGTTAAGGAATGCTTGAGAAACCATCAAAATTTTCGCAAGTCTGATACTCGAAACAAATAACTACAAAGGCCTAGGGGAAAAATACACATACCTTTGTAATCGGGCGAGTTTCTACTTTCAGATGCTACAGGAATTTCTCGAGTTCGTCAATCCGTTCGCGAGATATGGGAGATTGAAGTTAAGGAGTGGTTGAGAAACCATCAAAATTTTCGCAAGTCTGATACTCGAAACAAATAACTGGAACGGCCTAGGGGAAAAGTACAAACACCATTGTAATCGGGCAAGTTTCTACTTTCAAGTGCAACAGGAATTTCTCGAGTTCGTCAATCCGTTCGCGAGATATGGGAGTTTGAAGTTAAGGAATGCTTGAGAAACCATCAAAATTTTCGCAAGTCTGACACTCGAAACCAATAACTACAAAGCGCTAGGGGAAAAATACACACACCATTGTAATGGGGCGAGTTTCTGCTTTCAGATGCAACAGGAATTTCTCGAGTTCGTCAATCCGTTCGCGAGATATGGGAGTTTGAATTTAAGGAATGCTTGAGAAACCATCAAAATTTTCGCAAGTCTGACATTCGAAACCAATAACTACAAAGCCCTAGGGGAAAAATACACACACCGTTGTAATCGGGCCAGTTTCTACTTTCAAGTGCAACAGGAATTTCTCGAGTTCGCCAATCCGTTCGCGAGGTATCGGAGTTTGAAGTTAAGGAATGCTTGAGAAACCATGAAAATTCTCGCAAGTCTGATACTCGAAACCAATAACTACAAAGCCCTAGGGGAAAAATACACATACCTTTGTAATCGGGCGAGTTTATACTTTCAGATGCAACAGGAATTTCTCGAGCTCGTCAATCGTTCGCGAGATATGGGAGTTTGAAATTAAGGAACGGTTGAGAAACCATCAAAATTTTCGCAAAACTGATACTCGAAACCAAAAACTGGAAAGGCCTAGGGGAAAAGTACACACACCGTTGCATTGGGGCGAGTTTCTACTTTCTGATGCAACAGGAATTCCTCGAGTTCGTCAATCCGTTCGCGAGATATGGGTGTTTGAAGTTAATGAATGGTTGAGAGACCATCACCATTTTCGCAAGTCTGATACTCGAAACCAATAACTACTATGGACTAGGGCAAAAATACACATACCGTTGTAATCGGACGAGTTTCTGCTTTCAGATGCGACAGGAATTTCTCGAGCTCGTCAATCGTTCGCGAGATATGGGAGTTTGAAATTAAGGAACGGTTGAGAAGCCATCAAAATTTTCGCAAAACTGATACTCGAAACCAATAACTGGAATGGCCTAGGGGAAAAGTACACACACCATTGTAATGGGGCGAGTTTCTACTTTCTGATGCAGCAGGAATTCCTCGAGTTCGCCAATCCGTTCGCGAGATATGGGAGATTGAAGTTAAGGAATGGTTGAGAAACCATCAAAATTTTCGCAAAACTGATACTCGAAACCAAAAACTGGAATGGCCTAGGGGAAAAGTACAAACACCATTGTAATCGGGCAAGTTTCTACTTTCAAGTGCAACAGGAATTTCTCGAGTTCGTCGATCCGTTCGCGAGATATGGGAGTTTGAAGTTAAGGAACGGTTGAGAAACCATCAAAATTTTCGCAAAACTGATACTCGAATCCAATAACTACAAAGGCCTGGGGGAAAAATACACATACCCTTGTAATCGGGCGAGTTTATACTTTCAGATGCAACAGGAATTTCTCGATCTCGTAAATCGTTCGCGAGATATGGGATTTTGAAATTGAGGAACGGTTGAGAAACCATCAAAATTTTCGCAAAACTGTTACTCGAAACCAATAACTGGAGTGGCCTAGTGCAAAAGTACACACACCATTGTAATGGGGCGAGTTTCTACGTTCGGATGCAACAGGAATTCCTCGAGTTCGTCATTCCGTTCGCGAGATATGGGAGTCTGAAGTTAAGGAATGGTTGAGAGACCATCACCATTTCCGCAAGTCTGATACTCGAAACCAATAACTACTATGGCCTAGGGCAAAAATACACATACCGTTGTAATCGGACGAGTTTCTGCTTTCAGATGCAACAGGAATTTCTCGAGTTCGTCAATTCGTTCGCGAGATATGGGAGTTTGAAATTAAGGAATGGTTGAGAAACCATCAAAATTTTCGCAAGTGTGATACTCGAAACCAATAACTGGAATGGCCTACGGGAAAAGTACACACAGCATTGTAATGGGGCGAGTTTCTACTTTCTGATGCAACAGGAATTCCTCGAGTTCGTCATTCCGTTCGCGAGATATGGGAGTTTGAAGTTAAGGAATGGTTGAGAAACCATCAAAATTTTCGCAAGTGTGATACTCGAAACCAATAACTGGAATGGCCTAGTGGAAAAGTACACACACCACTGTAATTGGGCGAGTTTCTACTTTCTGATGCAACAGGAAATCCTCGAGTTCGTCAATCCGTTCGCGATATATGGGAGTTTGAAGTTAAGGAATGGTTGTGAGACCATCACAATTTTCGGAAGTCTGATACTCGAAACCAATAACTACAATGGCCGAGGGCAAACATACCTTTGTAATCGGTCAACTTTCTACTTTCAGATGCAACAGGAAATAATCGAGTTCGTCAATCCGTTCGCGAGATATGGGAGTTTGAAGTTAAGGAGTGCTTGAGAAACCATCAAAATTTTCGCAAGTCTGATAGTCGAAACCAATAACTACAAAGCCCTAGAGGAAAAATACACATACCTTTGTAATCGGGCGAGTTTATACTTTCAGATGCAACAGGAATTTCTCGAGCTCGTCAATCGTTCGCGAGATATGGGATTTTGAAATTAAGGAACGGTTGAGAAACCATCAAAATTTTCGCAAAACTGATACTCGAAACCAATAACTGGAATGGCCTAGGGGAAAAGTACACACACCACTGTAATGGGGCGAGTTTCTACTTTCAGATGCAACAGGAATTTCTCGAGCTCGTCAATCGTTCGCGAGATATGGGAGTTTGAAATTAAGGAATGGTTGAGAAACCATCAAAATTTTCGCAAGTGTGATACTCGAAACCAATAACTGGAATGGCCTAGGGGAAAAGTACACACACCATTGTAATGGGGCGAGTTTCTACTTTCTGATGCAACAGGAATTCCTCGGGTTCGTCAGTCCGTTCGCGAGATATGGGAGTTTGAAGTTAAGGAATGGTTGAGAAACCATCAAAATTTTCGCAATTCTGATGCTAGAAACGAATAACTGGAATGACCTAGGGGAAAAGTACACACACCATTCTAATCGGTAGACCTTCTACTTTCAGATGCAACAGGAAATAATCGAGTTCGTCAATCCGTTCGCGAGATATGGGAGTTTGAAGTTAAGGAATGGTTGAGAAACCATCAAAATTTTCGCAATTCTGATGCTAGAAACGAATAACTGGAATGGCCTAGGGGAAAATTACACACACCATTCTAATGGGGCGAGTTTCTACTTTCAGATGCAACAGGAATTTCTCGAGCTCGTCAATCCTTTCGCGAGATATGGGAGTTTGAATTTAAGGTATGCTTGAGAAACCATCAAAATTATCGCAAGTCTGACACTCGAAACCAAGAACTACAAAGCCCTAGGGGAAAAATACACATACCTTTGTAATCGGGCGAGTTTATACTTTCAGATGCAACAGGAATTTCTCGAGCTCGTCAATCCGTTCGCGAGATATGGGAGTTTGAAATTAAGGAACGGTTGAGAAACCATCAAAATTTTTGCAAAACTTATACTCGAAACCAATAACTGGGATGGCCTAGGGGAAAAGTACACACACCATTGTAATGGGGCGAGTTTCTGCTTTCAGATGCAACAGGAATTTCTCGAGTTCGTCAATTCGTTCGCGTGATATGGGAGTTTGAAATTAAGGAATGGTTGAGAAACCACAAAAATTTCGCAAGTCTGATACTCGAAACCAATAACTGGAACGGCCTAGGGGAAAAGTACACACACCATTGTAATCGGGCCAGTTTCTACTTTCAAGTGCAACAGGAATTTCTCGAGTTCGCCAATCCGTTCGCGAGGTATCGGAGTTTGAAGTTAAGGAACGGTTGAGAAACCATCACCATTTTCGCTAGTCTGATACTCGAAACCAATAACTACTATGGCCTAGGGGAAAAATACACATACCGTTGTAATCGGGCGAGTTTCTGCTTTTGGATGCAACAGGAATTTCTCGAGTTCGTCAATCCGTTCGCGAGATATGGGAGTTTGAAGTTAAGGAATGCTTGAGAAACCATCAAAATTTTCGCAAAACTGATACTCGAAACCAATAACTGGAATGGCCTAGGCGAAAAGTACACACACCATTGTAATGGGGCGAGTTTCTACTTTCAGATGCAACAGGAATTCCTCGAGTTCGTCATCCCGTTCGCGAGATATGGGAGTCTGAAGTTAAGGAATGGTTGAGAGACCATCACCATTTTCGCTAGTCTGATACTCGAAACCAATAACTACTATGGCCTAGGGGAAAAATACACATACCGTTGTAATCGGACGAGTTTCTGCTTTCAGATGCAACAGGAATTTCTCGAGTTCGTCAATTCGTTCGCGAGATATGGGAGTTTGAAATTAAGGAACGGTTGAGAAACCATCAAAATTTTTGCAAAACTGATACTCGAAACCAATAACTGGGATGGCCTAGGGGAAAAGTACACACACCATTGTAATGGGGCGAGTTTCTGCTTTCAGATGCAACAGGAATTTCTCGAGTTCGTCAATTCGTTCGCGAGATATGGGAGTTTGAAATTAAGGAATGTTTGAGAAACCACAAAAATTTCGCAAGTCTGATACTCGAAACCAATAACTGGAACGGCCTAGGGGAAAAGTACACACACCATTGTAATCGGGCCAGTTTCTACTTTCAAGTGCAACAGGAATTCCTCGAGTTCGTCATCCCGTTCGCGAGATATGGGAGTCTGAAGTTAAGGAATGGTTGAGAGACCATCACCATTTTCGCTAGTCTGATACTCGAAACCAATAACTACTATGGCCTAGGGCAAAAATACAAATACCGTTGTAATCGGGCGAGTTTCTGCTTTTGGATGCAACAGGAATTTCTCGAGTTCGTCAATCCGTTCGCGAGATATGGGAGTTTGAAGTTAAGGAATGCTTGAGAAACCATCAAAATTTTCGCAAGTCTGATACTCGAAACCAATAAGTACAAAGGGCTAGAGGAAAAATACACATACCTTTGTAATCGGGCGAGTTTATACTTTCAGATGCAACAGGAATTTCTCGAGCTCGTCAATCCGTTCGCGAGATATGGGAGTTTGAAGTTAAGGAATGCTTGAGAAACCATCAAAATTTTCGCAAGTCTGATACTCGAAACCAATAAGTACAAAGGCCTAGGGGAAAAATACACATACCTTTGTAATCGGGCGAGTTTATACTTTCAGATGCAACAGGAATTTCTCGAGCTCGTCAATCGTTCGCGAGATATGGGATTTTGAAATTAAGGAACGGTTGAGAAACCATCAAAATTTTCGCAAAACTGATACTCGAAACCAATAACTGGAATGGCCTAGGGGAAAAGTACACACACCATTGTAATGGGGCGAGTTTCTACTTTCAGATGCAATAGGAATTCCTCGAGTTCGTCATCCCGTTCGCGAGATATGGGAGTCTGAAGTTAAGGAATGGTTGAGAGACCATCACCATTTTCGCTAGTCTGATACTCGAAACCAATAACTACTATGGCCTAGGGCAAAAATACAAATACCGTTGTAATCGGGCGAGTTTCTGCTTTTGGATGCAACAGGAATTTCTCGAGTTCGTCAATCCGTTCGCGAGATATGGGAGTTTGAAGTTAAGGAATGCTTGAGAAACCATCAAAATTTTCGCAAGTCTGATACTCGAAACCAATAAGTACAAAGGCCTAGGGGAAAAATACACATACCTTTGTAATCGGGCGAGTTTATACTTTCAGATGCAACAGGAATTTCTCGAGCTCGTCAATCGTTCGCGAGATATGGGATTTTGAAATTAAGGAATGGTTGAGAAACCATCAAAATTTTCGCAAGTGTGATACTCGAAACCAATAACTGGAATGGCCTACGGGAAAAGTACACACACCATTGTAATGGGGCGAGTTTCTACTTTCTGATGCAACAGGAATTCCTCGAGTTCGTCATTCCGTTCGCGAGATATGGGAGTTTGAAGTTAAGGAATGGTTGAGAAACCATCAAAATTTTCGCAAGTGTGATACTCGAAACCAATAACTGGAATGGCCTAGTGGAAAAGTACACACACCACTGTAATTGGGCGAGTTTCTACTTTCTGATGCAACAGGAAATCCTCGAGTTCGTCAATCCGTTCGCGATATATGGGAGTTTGAAGTTAAGGAATGGTTGTGAGACCATCACAATTTTCGGAAGTCTGATACTCGAAACCAATAACTACAATTGCCGAGGGCAAACATACCTTTGTAATCGGTCAACTTTCTACTTTCAGATGCAACAGGAAATAATCGAGTTCGTCAATCCGTTCGCGAGATATGGGAGTTTGAAGTTAAGGAGTGCTTGAGAAACCATCAAAATTTTCGCAAGTCTGATAGTCGAAACCAATAACTACAAAGCCCTAGAGGAAAAATACACATACCTTTGTAATCGGGCGAGTTTATACTTTCAGATGCAACAGGAATTTCTCGAGCTCGTCAATCGTTCGCGAGATATGGGATTTTGAAATTAAGGAACGGTTGAGAAACCATCAAAATTTTCGCAAAACTGATACTCGAAACCAATAACTGGAATGGCCTAGGGGAAAAGTACACACACCACTGTAATGGGGCGAGTTTCTACTTTCAGATGCAACAGGAATTTCTCGAGCTCGTCAATCGTTCGCGAGATATGGGAGTTTGAAATTAAGGAATGGTTGAGAAACCATCAAAATTTTCGCAAGTGTGATACTCGAAACCAATAACTGGAATGGCCTAGGGGAAAAGTACACACACCATTGTAATGGGGCGAGTTTCTACTTTCTGATGCAACAGGAATTCCTCGGGTTCGTCAGTCCGTTCGCGAGATATGGGAGTTTGAAGTTAAGGAATGGTTGAGAAACCATCAAAATTTTCGCAATTCTGATGCTAGAAACGAATAACTGGAATGACCTAGGGGAAAAGTACACACACCATTCTAATCGGTAGACCTTCTACTTTCAGATGCAACAGGAAATAATCGAGTTCGTCAATCCGTTCGCGAGATATGGGAGTTTGAAGTTAAGGAATGGTTGAGAAACCATCAAAATTTTCGCAATTCTGATGCTAGAAACGAATAACTGGAATGGCCTAGGGGAAAATTACACACACCATTCTAATGGGGCGAGTTTCTACTTTCAGATGCAACAGGAATTTCTCGAGCTCGTCAATCCTTTCGCGAGATATGGGAGTTTGAATTTAAGGTATGCTTGAGAAACCATCAAAATTATCGCAAGTCTGACACTCGAAACCAAGAACTACAAAGCCCTAGGGGAAAAATACACATACCTTTGTAATCGGGCGAGTTTATACTTTCAGATGCAACAGGAATTTCTCGAGCTCGTCAATCCGTTCGCGAGATATGGGAGTTTGAAATTAAGGAACGGTTGAGAAACCATCAAAATTTTTGCAAAACTTATACTCGAAACCAATAACTGGGATGGCCTAGGGGAAAAGTACACACACCATTGTAATGGGGCGAGTTTCTGCTTTCAGATGCAACAGGAATTTCTCGAGTTCGACAATTCGTTCGCGAGATATGGGAGTTTGAAATTAAGGAATGGTTGAGAAACCACAAAAATTTCGCAAGTCTGATACTCGAAACCAATAACTGGAACGGCCTAGGGGAAAAGTACACACACCATTGTAATCGGGCCAGTTTCTACTTTCAAGTGCAACAGGAATTTCTCGAGTTCGCCAATCCGTTCGCGAGGTATCGGAGTTTGAAGTTAAGGAACGGTTGAGAAACCATCACCATTTTCGCTAGTCTGATACTCGAAACCAATAACTACTATGGCCTAGGGGAAAAATACACATACCGTTGTAATCGGGCGAGTTTCTGCTTTTGGATGCAACAGGAATTTCTCGAGTTCGTCAATCCGTTCGCGAGATATGGGAGTTTGAAGTTAAGGAATGCTTGAGAAACCATCAAAATTTTCGCAAAACTGATACTCGAAACCAATAACTGGAATGGCCTAGGCGAAAAGTACACACACCATTGTAATGGGGCGAGTTTCTACTTTCAGATGCAACAGGAATTCCTCGAGTTCGTCATCCCGTTCGCGAGATATGGGAGTCTGAAGTTAAGGAATGGTTGAGAGACCATCACCATTTTCGCTAGTCTGATACTCGAAACCAATAACTACTATGGCCTAGGGGAAAAATACACATACCGTTGTAATCGGACGAGTTTCTGCTTTCAGATGCAACAGGAATTTCTCGAGTTCGTCAATTCGTTCGCGAGATATGGGAGTTTGAAATTAAGGAACGGTTGAGAAACCATCAAAATTTTTGCAAAACTGATACTCGAAACCAATAACTGGGATGGCCTAGGGGAAAAGTACACACACCATTGTAATGGGGCGAGTTTCTGCTTTCAGATGCAACAGGAATTTCTCGAGTTCGTCAATTCGTTCGCGAGATATGGGAGTTTGAAATTAAGGAATGTTTGAGAAACCACAAAAATTTCGCAAGTCTGATACTCGAAACCAATAACTGGAACGGCCTAGGGGAAAAGTACACACACCATTGTAATCGGGCCAGTTTCTACTTTCAAGTGCAACAGGAATTCCTCGAGTTCGTCATCCCGTTCGCGAGATATGGGAGTCTGAAGTTAAGGAATGGTTGAGAGACCATCACCATTTTCGCTAGTCTGATACTCGAAACCAATAACTACTATGGCCTAGGGCAAAAATACAAATACCGTTGTAATCGGGCGAGTTTCTGCTTTTGGATGCAACAGGAATTTCTCGAGTTCGTCAATCCGTTCGCGAGATATGGGAGTTTGAAGTTAAGGAATGCTTGAGAAACCATCAAAATTTTCGCAAGTCTGATACTCGAAACCAATAAGTACAAAGGGCTAGAGGAAAAGTACACATACCTTTGTAATCGGGCGAGTTTATACTTTCAGATGCAACAGGAATTTCTCGAGCTCGTCAATCCGTTCGCGAGATATGGGAGTTTGAAGTTAAGGAATGCTTGAGAAACCATCAAAATTTTCGCAAGTCTGATACTCGAAACCAATAAGTACAAAGGCCTAGGGGAAAAATACACATACCTTTGTAATCGGGCGAGTTTATACTTTCAGATGCAACAGGAATTTCTCGAGCTCGTCAATCGTTCGCGAGATATGGGATTTTGAAATTAAGGAACGGTTGAGAAACCATCAAAATTTTCGCAAAACTGATACTCGAAACCAATAACTGGAATGGCCTAGGGGAAAAGTACACACACCATTGTAATGGGGCGAGTTTCTACTTTCAGATGCAATAGGAATTCCTCGAGTTCGTCATCCCGTTCGCGAGATATGGGAGTCTGAAGTTAAGGAATGGTTGAGAGACCATCACCATTTTCGCTAGTCTGATACTCGAAACCAATAACTACTATGGCCTAGGGCAAAAATACAAATACCGTTGTAATCGGGCGAGTTTCTGCTTTTGGATGCAACAGGAATTTCTCGAGTTCGTCAATCCGTTCGCGAGATATGGGAGTTTGAAGTTAAGGAATGCTTGAGAAACCATCAAAATTTTCGCAAGTCTGATACTCGAAACCAATAAGTACAAAGGCCTAGGGGAAAAATACACATACCTTTGTAATCGGGCGAGTTTATACTTTCAGATGCAACAGGAATTTCTCGAGCTCGTCAATCGTTCGCGAGATATGGGATTTTGAAATTAAGGAACGGTTGAGAAACCATCAAAATTTTCTCAAAACTGATACTCGAAACCAATAACTGGAAAGGCCTAGGGGAAAAGTACACACACCATTGTAATGGGGCGAGTTTCTACTTTCAGATGCAATAGGAATTCCTCGAGTTCGTCATCCCGTTCGCGAGATATGGGAGTCTGAAGTTAAGGAATGGTTGAGAGACCATCACCATTTTCGCTAGTCTGATACTCGAAACCAATAACTACTATGGCCTAGGGGAAAAATACACATACCGTTGTAATCGGACGAGTTTCTGCTTTCAGATGCAACAGGAATTTCTCGAGTTCGTCAATTCGTTCGCGAGATATGGGAGTTTGAAATTAAGGAATGGTTGAGAAACCATCAAAATTTTCGCAAGTGTGATACTCGAAACCAATAACTGGAATGGCGTAGGGGAAAAGTACACACACCATTGTAATGGGGCGAGTTTCTACTTTCTGATGCAACAGGAAGTCCTCGAGTTCGTCAAACCGTTCGCGAGATATGGGAGTTGGAAGTTAAGGAATGGTTGAGAAACCATTAAAATTTTCGCAAGTCTGATACACGAAACCAATAACTACTGTGGCCTAGGGCAAAAATACGCATACCGTTGTAATCGGACGAGCTTCTGGTTTCAGATGCAATAGGAATTTCTCGAGTTCGTTAATCCGTTCGCGAGATATGGGAGTTTGAAGTTAAGGAATGGTTGAGAAACCATCAAAATTTTCGCAATTCTGATGCAATAAACGAATAACTGGAATGACCTAGGGGAAAAGTACACACACCATTCTAATCGGTAGACTTTCTACTTTCAGATGCAACAGGAAATAATCGAGTTCGTCAATCCGTTCGCGAGATATGGGAGTTTGAAGTTAAGGAATGCTTGGGAAACCATCAAAATTTTCGCAAGTCTGATACACGAAACCAATAACTACATAGGCCTAGGGGAAAAATACACATACCTTTGTAATCGGGCGAGTTTCTACTTTCAGATGCTACAGGAATTTCTCGAGTTCGTCAATCCGTTCGCGAGATATGGGAGATTGAAGTTAAGGAATGGTTGAGAAACCATCAAAATTTTCGCAATTCTGATGCAAGAAACGAATAACTGGAATGACCTAGGGAAAAAGTACACATACCATTGTAATCGGTCCACTTTCTAGTTTCAGATGCAACAGGAAATAATCGAGTTCGTCAATCCGTTCGCGAGATATGGGAGTTCGAAGTTAAGGAATGCTTGAGAAACCATGAAAATTTTCGCAAGTCTGATACTCGAAACCAATAACTACAAAGCCCTAGAGGAAAAATACACATACCTTTGTAATCGGGCGAGTTTATAATTTCAGATGCAACAGGAATTTCTCGAAGTCGTAAATCCGTTCGCGAGATATGGGACTTTGAAATTAAGGAATGGTTGGGAAACCATCAAAATTTTCGCAAGTCTGATACGCGAAACAAATAACTGGAACGGCCTAGGGGAAAAGAACAAACACCATTGTAATCGGGCAAGTTTCTACTTTCAAGTGCAACAGGAATTTCTCGAGTTCGTCAATCCGTTCGCGAGATATGGGAGTTTGAAGTTAAGGAATGCTTGAGAAACCATCAAAATTTTCGCAAGTCTAACACTCGAAACCAATAACTACAAAGCCCTAGGGGAAAAATACACATACCTTTGTTATCGGGCCAGTTTATTCTTTCAGATGCAACAGGAATTTCTCGAGCTCGTCAATCCGTTCGCGAGATATGGGAGTTTGAAATTAAGGAACGGTTGAGAAACCATCAAAATTTTTGCAAAACTGATACTCGAAACCAATAACTGGGATGGCCTAGGGGAAAAGTACACACACCATTCTAATCGGTGGACTTTCTACTTTCAGATGCAACAGGAAATAATCCAGTTCGTCAATCCGTTCGCGAGATATGGGAGTTTGAAGTTAAGGAATGCTTGAGAAACCATCAAAATTTTCGCAAGTCTGATACTTGAAACCAATAACTACAAAGCCCTAGGGGAAAAATACACATACCTTTGTAATCGGGCGAGTTTATACTTTCAGATGCAACAGGAATTTCTGGAGCTCGTCAATCCGTTCGCGAGATATGGGAGTTTGAAGTTAAGGAATGCTAGAGAAACCATCAAAATTTTCGCAAGTCTGATACTCGAAACCAATAACTACAAAGGCCTAGGGGAAAAATACACATACCTTTGTAATCGGGCGAGTTTCTACTTTCAGATGCTACAGGAATTTCTCGAGTTCGTCAATCCGTTCGCGAGATATGGGAGTTTGAAGTTAAGGAATTGTTGAGATGCCATCAAAATTTTCGCAATTCTGATGCTAGAAACGAATAACTGGAATGACCTAGGGGGAAAAGTACAAACACCATTCTAATCGGTAGACATTCTACTTTCAGATGCAACAGGAAATAATCGAGTTCGTCAATCCGTTCGCGAGATATGGGAGTTTGAAGTTAAGGAATGGTTGAGAAACCATCAAAATTTTCGCAGGTCTGATACTCGAAACCAATAACTACTATGGCCCAGGGCAAAAATACACATACCGTTGTAATCGGACGAGTTTCTGGTTTCAGATGCAATAGGAATTTCTCGAGTTCGTCAATCCGTTCGCGAGATATGGGAGTTTGAAGTTAAGGAATGGTTAAGAAACCATCAAAATTTTCGCAAGTCTGATACTCGAAACCAATAACTGGAACGGCCTAGGGGAGAAGTACACACACCATTGTAATCTGGCAAGTTTCTACTTTCAGAGGCGACAGGAACTTCTCGAGTTCGCCAATCCGTTCGCGAGGTATCGGAGTTTGAAGTTAAGGAATGGTTGAGAAACCATCAAAATTTTCGCAAGTGTGATTCTCGAAACCAATAACTACAAAGCCCTAGGGGAGAAATACACACACCATTGTAATGGGGCGAGTTTCTGGTTTCAGATGCAACAGGAATTTCTCGAGATCGTCAATCCGTTCGCGAGATATGGAAGTTTGAAGTTAAGGAATGGTTCAGAAACCATCAAAATTTTCGCAATTCTGATGCTATAATCGATTAACTGGAATGACCTAGGGGAAAAGTACACACACCATTGTAATCGGTAGACTTTCAACTTTCAGATGCAACAGGAAATAATCGAGTTCGTCAATCCGTTCGCGAGATATGGGAGTTTGAAGTTAAGGAATGCTTGAGAAACCATCAAAATTTTCGCAAGTCTGATACTCGAAACAAATAACTGGAACGGCCTAGGGGAAAAGTACAAACACCATTGTAATCGGGCAAGTTTCTACTTTCAAGTGCAACAGGAATTTCTCGAGTTCGTCAATCCGTTCGCGAGATATGGGAGTTTGAAGTTAAGGAATGCTTGAGAAACCATCAAAATTTTCGCAAGTCTGATACTCGAAACCAATAACTACAAAGCCCTAGGGGAGAAATACACACACCATTGTAATGGGGCGAGTTTCTGCTGTCAGATGCAACAGGAATTTCTCGAGCTCGTCAATCGTTCGCGAGATATGGGAGTTTGAAGTTAAGGAACGGTTGAGAAGCCATCAAAATTTTCGCAAAACTGATACTCGAAACCAATAACTGGATTGGCCTAGGGGAAAAGTACACACACCATTGTAATGGGGCGAGTTTCTACTATCTGATGCAACAGGAATTCCTCGAGTTTGTCAATCCGTTCGCGAGATATGGGAGTTTGAAGTTAATGAATGGTTGAGAGACCATCACCATTTTCGCAAGTCTGATACACGAAACCAATAACTACTATGGCCTAGGGCAAAAATACACATGCCGTTGTAATCGGACGAGTTTCTGCTTTCAGATGCAACAGGAATTTCTCGAGTTCGTCAATCTGTTCGCGAGATATGGGAGTTTGAAGTTAAGGAATGGTTGAGAAACCATCAAAATTTTCGCAAGTGTGATACTCGAAACCAATAACTGGAATGGCCTAGTGGAAAAGTACACACACCATTGTAATGGGACGAGTTTCTACTTTCTGATGCAACAGGAATTCCTCGACTTCGTCAATCCGTTCGCGATATATGGGAGTTTGAAGTTAAGGAATGGTTGTGAGACCATCACAATTTTCGGAAGTCTGATACTCGAAACCAATAACTTCTATGGCCTAGGGGAAAAATACACATACCTTTGTAATGGGGCGAGTTTCTACTTTCAGATGCAACAGGAATTTCTCGAGCTCGTCAATCCGTTCGCGAGATATCGGAGTTTGAAGTTAAGGAATGGTTGAGAAACCATCAAAATTTTCGCAAGTCTGATACACGAAACCAATAACTACTATGGCCTAGGGCAAAAATACACATACCGTTGTAATCGGACGAGTTTCTGGTTTCAGATGCAATAGGAATTTCTCGAGTTCGTCAATCCGTTCGCGAGATATGGGAGTTTGAAGTTATGGAATGGTTGAGAAACCATCAAAATTTTCGCAAGTCTGATACTCGAAACCAATAACTACTATGGCCCAGGGCAAAAATACACATACCGTTGTAATCGGACGAGTTTCTGGTTTCAGATGCAATAGGAATTTCTCGAGTTCGTCAATCCGTTCGCGAGATATGGGAGTTTGAAGTTATGGAATGGTTGAGAAACCATCAAAATTTTCGCAAGTCTGATACTCGAAACCAATAACTGGAACGGCCTAGGGGAGAAGTACACACACCATTGTAATCTGGCAAGTTTCTACTTTCAGAGGCGACAGGAACTTCTCGAGTTCGCCAATCCGTTCGCGAGGTATCGGAGTTTGAAGTTAAGGAATGGATGAGAAACCATCAAAATTTTCGCAAGTGTGATTCTCGAAACCAATAACTACTATGGCCTAAGGCAGAAATACACATACCGTTGTAATCGGACGAGCTTCTGGTTTCAGATGCAATAGGAATTTCTCGAGATCGTCAATCCGTTCGCGAGATATGGGAGTTTGAAGTTAAGGAATGCTTGAGAAACCATCAAAATTTTCGCAAGTCTGATACTCGAAACAAATAACTGGAACGGCCTAGGGGAAATGTACACACACCATTGTAATCGGGCCAGTTTCTACTTTCAAGTGCAACAGGAATTTCTCGAGTTCGCCAATCCGTTCGCGAGGTATCGGAGTTTGAAGTTAAGGAATGCTTGAGAAACCATCAAAATTCTCGCAAGTCTGATACACGAAACCAATAACTACTATGGCCTAGGGCAAAAATACACATGCCGTTGTAATCGGACGAGTTTCTGCTTTCAGACGCAACAGGAATTTCTCGAGTTCGCCAATCTATTCGCGAGATATGGGAGTTTGAAGTTAAGGAACGGTTGAGAAGCCATCAAAATTTTCGCAAAACTGATACTCGAAACCAATAACTGGATTGGCCTAGGGGAAAAGTACGCACACCATTGTAATGGGGCGAGTTTCTACTATCTGATGCAACAGGAATTCCTCGAGTTTGTCAATCCGTTCGCGAGATATGGGATTTTGAAGTTAATGAATGGTTGAGAGACCATCACCATTTTCGCAAGTCTGATACACGAAACCAATAACTACTATGGCCTAGGGCAAAAATACACATGCCGTTGTAATCGGACGAGTTTCTACTTTCTGATGCAACAGGAATTTCTCGAGTTCGCCAATCCGTTCGCGAGGTATCGGAGTTTGAAGTTAAGGAATGCTTGAGAAACCATCAAAATTCTCGCAAGTCTGATACACGAAACCAATAACTACTATGGCCTAGGGCAAAAATACACATGCCGTTGTAATCGGACGAGTTTCTGGTTTCAGATGCAATAGGAATTTCTCGAGTTCGTCAATCCGTTCGCGAGATATGGGAGTTTGAAGTTAAGGAATTGTTGACATGCCATCAAAATTTTCGCAATTCTGATGCTAGAAACGAATAACTGGAATGACCTAGGGGAAAAGTACACACACCATTCTAATCGGTAGACATTCTACTTTCAGATGCAACAGGAAATAATCGAGTTCGTCAATCCGTTCGCGAGATATGGGAGTTTGAAGTTATGGAATGGTTGAGAAACCATCAAAATTTTCGCAAGTCTGATACTCGAAACCAATAACTGGAACGGCCTAGGGGAGAAGTACACACACCATTGTAATCTGGCAAGTTTCTACTTTCAGAGGCGACAGGAACTTCTCGAGTTCGCCAATCCGTTCGCGAGGTATCGGAGTTTGAAGTTAAGGAATGGTTGAGAAACCATCAAAATTTTCGCAAGTGTGATTCTCGAAACCAATAACTACTATGGCCTAGGGCAGAAATACACATACCGTTGTAATCGGACGAGCTTCTGGTTTCAGATGCAACAGGAATTTCTCGAGATCGTCAATCCGTTCGCGAGATATGGAAGTTTGAAGTTAAGGAATGGTTCAGAAACCATCAAAATTTTCGCAATTCTGATGCTATAATCGATTAACTGGAATGACCTAGGGGGAAAGTACACACACCATTGTAATCGGTCGACTTTCAACTTTCAGATGCAACAGGAAATAATCGAGTTCGTCAATCCGTTCGCGAGATATGGGAGTTTGAAGTTAAGGAATGGTTGAGAAACCATCAAAATTTTCGCAGGTCTGATACTCGAAACCAATAACTGGAATGGCCTAGGGGAAAATTACACACCATTCTAATGGGGCGAGTTTCTACTTTCAGATGCAACAGGAATTTCTCGAGCTCGTCAATCCGTTCGCGAGATATCGGAGTTTGAAGTTAAGGAATGGTTGAGAAACCATCAAAATTTTCGCAAGTCTGATACTCGAAACCAATAACTGGAATGGCCTAGGGGAAAATTACACACACCATTCAAATGGGGCGAGTTTCTACTTTCAGATGCAACAGGAATTTCTCGAGCTCGTCAATCCGTTCGCGAGATATCGGAGTTTGAAGTTAAGGAATGGTTGAGAAACCATCAAAATTTTCGCAAGTCTGATACATGAAAACAATAACTACTATAGCCTAGGGCAAAAATACACATACCGTTGTAATCGGACGTGTTTCTGGTTTCAGATGCAATAGGAATTTCTCGAGTTCGTCAATCCGTTCGCGAGATATGGGAGTTTGAAGTTAAGGAATGGTTGAGAAG